>NW_013570746.1:0-6767 GCF_000499745.2 Eimeria mitis | reverse complement strand
AAAGGAGGAGATGTAGCGGGTCGCTCTCCCGATGCAACAGCAGCAGCAGCAGCAGCAGCTGCTGCTGCTGCTGCTGCTGTTGCTGCTGCTGCTTCTGCAGCAGAGTTGTTCTTCCGTCTTCTACGGAATAATAAAATATTAAATTGTTTATTTAGTTATTTTTAATACAGCACGAAACAAAGAACGCCAAGCAGCAAAGCAAACAGTAGTGGGAACGTCTCCTCCCTCAGCAGCAGCAGCAGCAGCAGCAGCAGCAGCAGCAGCAGCAGCAATATGAGGGCTGCTGCCGAGGCAGCTGCTGCTGCTGTTGCGCTGTTTTCACTGGTTGTATTGATACTAACAAAGGCGAAGGAAGAGAACAGGGGCCCCCGAGGCTGCAGCAGCACGAGGGGCCCGGGGGCCCCCCTCTCGCCCCTATACACAGCACTGCAGCAGCAGCTCAGCAGCAAACAGAAATGTAATAAAAAACCTAAACCCCAACCCTAAACCCTAAACCCTAAACCCTAAAACCCTAAACCCTTCAGACAACAGAGACACAAACAATACCCGAAATAAACCCCACGCTAACTCCACTATATAATTAAAACAACAAAAAAATAAACAAATGCTGACGCAGCAACAAACTGCAGAAAGGGGGGAGACAGAAGGAGACAAAAGGAGACAGAAGGAGACAGTTGCTTAACCCCAGGATAAACGCATGCGTGGCTGGGACCAGCAGCAAGCAGCGGTGAAGCGCTCTTGCTGCTGCTGCTGCTGCTGTTGCTGCTGCTGTGCTTGTTACCTTTGCTGCTGCTGCTGCCGGGGGTTCTCTCTTGCATCTAACCCTAAACCCTAGTGGCTAGCTGGCTAGCTGATGGCTAGCTAGGTGTACAGACACCCCGAGTGTAGCTGTCTATACACCCTACAGCTTTGAGGGGGTTGTAGCGCGCTGCTGCAGCAGCAACAGCGGCTGCTGCTGCTGCTGCAGCAACTGCTACTACTGTAGTTGCTGCTGCTGCTGCTGCAGCAGAGAAAAACAACCATGGCCTCTGCCTGTGAACGGTTGCTGCAGCGATAGCTGGGGTGTATGTACACCTCATTGGTGCTTACGCAGAAAGAGAACAGCATTCAGCTTCATCAGTTTTTTCTTTTTTGTTTTTTGCAAATAAACTTTAATCTATTTGTTCGCCAAAATAAAATTAATCGCTAGATAGGCCACAATGGCTGCAGCAGCTGCAGCAGCAGCAGCAGCAGCAGCTGCTGCTGCTGCTGTTGCTGCTGCTGCTTTTGCAGCAGCAGCAGCAGCTGCTGCAGCTAGTGCTTCGGAACGGGCCTTAATGAAGAGCTGCTTCCAGCTGTTGCTGTTATCATTGATTCGGCCATTGTTGCTGCTGCTGTTGCTGCTGCTGCTGCTGCTGCTGCTGCTGCTGTTGCTGCTGCTGCTGCTTCAGCGGCTCCACCTCGTATTGAGAGGCTGTAGTTATGCCTTTGCTATGAACCTTTGGGGTGTACAGACACCGCATGGGGTGTACGTGCACTGCGTCAAGTGTGTACACCCTAAACCCTAAACCCTAAACCCTAAACCCTAATGAGTAAACACAAAACCAGGAGCCGTTCTGATGCTGATGAAGAAACAGAGACTCAACGAGACAACATACATACATACATACACAGTGCTGCAGCGAGAAGCAGCAAGAGATCCCCCGCTGCTGCTGCTGCTGCTGCTGCTGCTGCTGTTGCTGTTGTTACTGCTGCAGCTGCTGCTGGCGTTTTCACGTCATTCGATGGCCCCCAGCACGACATTGCAGCAGTCTACTTGCTGCTGCTGCTGCTGCTGTTGCTGCTGCTGCTGTTTTTTCTGCTGCTGCTGCTGCTGCAGCCACCTTTGGTGCTGCAGCGCAGAGTGTATATATATAGAGAAATATAGAGAAAGAGAGAACTAGAAGCTACGCAGCATATCGGCAAAGGTCCCCCCAGCACCGCTGATGAGAGAAGCTAAACCCCCCAAAATAAAAATCATAACACCGAGGAGAATACCAGTAGCAACAGGAAAGCCTAGAGTCATAAAGAGACCCGAAACAAGAAAGAATGTAGGGACAGCAACAAACAGAGACTGCAGCGCATTGTTTAGTTTTGTAGATAGAGAACGTTTCATCTCAGCTAAACCACCATATTCTACTTTACCTATAAGCTCTGTTTCTTTTGATATATTCGGGTGTACAGACACCGTAAACTGAAACTCTCCTTGTTTATTAAATAAAGACTGCAGAAAACTAACAAGACCCACAAACGCCACCGTCATCGCTGTTTGTTCAGCTAGGGTTAGAGGCCCCGATCGCCGCGTAAGTAAAAGATATAAAAATAAAAGTAAACCAGAACCTAATGTTTTCAATCCACTTAGTTTACGACGATGACGATCAAGTACAGGTACCTGCAGGTGACCTACACTGGTGCCGTCAGGGAGCCTCAGCTCTATCCTGCCCCCATCAAGAGAAGAGATGTCTGAAGCAATATCCTCAGCAGCTTCATCTTCTTGGGGTTCAGGGGGTAGAGGGATGGGAGAATCTGCTGCTGCTGTTGTTGTTGTTATGCCTGTTGCTGCTGCTGTTGCTGTTGCTGCTGCTGCTGTTGCTGTTGATTCCTTCTCTAACCCAGCAGAGTGGTAGTCGTGCTGCAGCTCAGCTTCGTCTCCTACTAAAGACTCAGGCTCCAGTAACGATGTCTCTGGGTTTTCTGTTGCTGCTGCCTCCCATCCACCGCCTGTTGCTGTTGCTGCTGCTGCTGCTGCTGCTGCTGCTGCTGCCCCCGACAGCACCAAAAGACAGAGGAGGACGCTGCACCTCCCCTTGTTTAAGCATGAACTGAGCATTGTTAATGTTTATTAAGAAATAAAAAACACAAGAGAGACACAAATATATAACACGTGCTGCAGCAGCACGGATACGATGCTAGTGCAAGCAGCAGCAGCTGAGTAACCCCAGCGAGGAGAGGCTGAGGCAGAAATATGCACAAGAGCAAGCCGTCTACGTTCAGACGGAAAAAAAGAAAATAAAGAAAATAAAAACTATTAAAATACAAGTTCATACGGGGGCAGACACCCGGCAAAAGAGATGCAGCAAAGACCCACGAAACTACCGCGTGGGGATCGTCTCCCCCGAGGACGCCTCGAGGCATGCATGAAGCTGCTGGTTTCTTTTGTCTGCAACTAGCAGCAGCAACCCTGTCTCTCTTTTATTCT
Source organism: Eimeria mitis (assembly GCF_000499745.2). Taxonomy (NCBI): domain Eukaryota; phylum Apicomplexa; class Conoidasida; order Eucoccidiorida; family Eimeriidae; genus Eimeria; species Eimeria mitis. Next base: position 3,550 of record NW_013570746.1, on the reverse strand, counting down.
CTTAAACTATATTTATATTAAAAGGAAAAACAATAGACACGTCTCAGACCTTACCCCCTCGATGACGCAATCGCTGCAAGACTCGCTGTCCCCAACTCTCGTGCTGCAGTTAACTCCGTGCTGCTGCAGCAGCAACTGCAGCAGCAGTTGCTGGCGCTCCCGTGTGTGTGTGCGTGTACATGTATGTGTGTGTGTGTCTATGTGTGTGTGTCTGCGCGTATGTATGTGTGTGCGCGTGTAAGGATGTATGAGTGTGTGTGTGTGTGAATGTATCTGTGTGTGCTTTTGTATGTTTGTATGCGTCTGTCTGTGCATGCAAACTTCATGGGGCTGAAATTTGATCGCATCAGTGAGACATAGCTAGATCCGCGCTGTGCAGGCTGAGAAAGCCAAACCACCATGCCGACGTACGCTCCATAGAGCAAGCTCGGTCTGTCTGAAGCTGCTGTAGATCTCTTTACTGGCCTCTAGGCTGGATACTGAAGGTAAAGCAAGTGTATAACCCAACTGTATTCGGACTTAGTGCATGCATCGAGAGGGGGCTTGAGTATACGATATACTTGCATGTGTTGTTGCTCTGCGACGGCTGCTGTGGTGTAATGCTTGTAGCATTCTCCGTCTAAAGATTGTATATTTCTGCTTGTATGAGAGCTGGCAACTAAGGGCATGCTAAATGCCGTGCAGTTGCCTGTTGTGTTAGCGCATATGTGGAGGCGAGGTTGGGTGCGTTTGCATGTGAGGTTGCCTTGTAGCGGGAATTGCTGTAAGCTGTCCTGCATCCCCGGGCAGAGAGCCTCTGTGAAAACAGCCTTCGGTCTTATTTGAGGGCGACCTTGATCTGCAATGGACTCAAAGTATTTAATATACGCGCTTCCAAAAAGCAACGGATCGCCCATCGAGTCCCCACGCGACCGGCGCTGGGTAGCCCGATGGCCTGGGCGGGAAGGCAGGCGTTGCAACGCACCTAGGTTCAACTAATGCTTCATATTGACCCCACGTACGAACGTAAACGATCCTTCTTTTGTACGTGCACATACACTGTAGATACCTGTTCGCCGCTCGCTTGGCCCGTGCTGGAGCCTGCGCACAAGTAGAGCCTCCTCCTAACGCAGCCCGTGCCGGTCTACCCAGAACCCTTGCGGACAGGGAAGATGCCAGCATTTCTTTTTTTAAGACAATATTAACCGAAGACTGTCGTAAGCTGCAGTCGAGTCAAAATACTTCAGATAAGGTTGGACCCTCTCTACGCTTCGTCATACGATTGCACTCCCGCCTACATCTGCTCTGCCTGGTCCAAAGCATTGATAAGCAGCGAAGGCGCCTTGCATATGGAACTGGTGAGATATTGTATGTTTTGTCTTTGGCCCAAGTTGAGCCAATTTCTTCTCTTATATGGCAGATGCTGAACAGGATCGCTTCTGTTTGGAGGTGACCAATGGATGGAAGGCTCGTTTCATTCTAACGAACGCAGAATATGCATCCAATCTATCGGAAAATGTCTGTATGGCCAACGCCATTCATAAACGATGCTGCCACCTTCGCTTACCGTACAGATTTCAAGTTTTCTTTTGGATGTGCAACTTTACACATACGATGCACCCCAAGAGCTACAGTTCCCCTTGCCTTTCTCCTTATTAGACGAGGAGATATGACAATGATGTATATATCTAATTCAGCATACCACTTTTCCGGAGAGCCCCTCCGCTATGGAAGCTTTCTGAGATAAGCTGCTTTATGGGTGGGCTCAAAATGCACGATCGTTCTTTAGCTCGGCCTGGTGGGTTCAACACAGCAGTGGAGCGAACAGCTAAGTCCCTTTGGTGGCCTGCAATGGGTCCCTCACCGGATCAATATCCCCTCACGGGTCCAAAGTGGCAGCAGCAGAAGCAGCGGCAGCGGAACAGCACCAATTGCTCTTGCAAACTATTGCGATCCCCGAATGGATCTCCAAAGATATCCCAATGCATTCCATGTTGTGAGTTAATCATCAATCACAGCCTGCAACAATCTCTACGTCGCTATGGGTAGCCTCAGCAAATACGCCAATTCATCCCCTGTCCGAGTTCAGTTACAGCTAGTCTCTGTCAATAATGTTGCTTTTCAGAAAGCCGTGAAGTTCCTGGCATGCTAAAGGAGTAACTGTGCCGTTCGTTTGGAGTTTCGATAGCGGCTTCTGGTACGAATTTATACGGCGGCTGGATAGCGATAACCACATAACCGCCGCGAACCATCCGGGGGCAGGCGGTCAAACAAAGCGCAACAACATTTCGCCGGCGGTGGATCTGCGGCACTGCACCAGGCAAAATTCGTCAAAATGGTCTTGCTGTTATGGCAAAGCGTGCATCCTTTTACCCGCAGTTCTGCTTGCTCGATGTACGGTGTAATACCGTTGGCTGACCCGGCATGCCTGGTACAATCTCGAACTGGTGTAAGTTATGTATGGCAGGCAACAGCTGCAGCCCTAAGTGGTTGAAGGTTGCATACGAACTCCAGGCAAGGAAGCAAAGAAGCCGGGCCTCGGATGTTGCGCTTAACCCAGGCTTCCTGGATGTAGTGGATTTTCACGTTATGCGGACGGCACAGGAGAATGACCTCGGAAAGACGTTCGCCATAAGCTGGGTGGACCCTGTTGCTGTTCATTTCCAAGGCAACAAGGTAAACTGTCAGTCTGCAGCTAATCTGAAGATGGCACAGTACCAATAATGTTGGTTATCTAAAACACTTGAAGGAACCGCCGATTTTTTTTCGAAATCTCCATACAAAACGGTAGCAACGCCGGAATGCAGCGACTAAAGGAGACTGGCCCCATGAGCATATGTGCCACGATAAGGAGAGGTCACAAACACCAAGAATATTACTTTAAGAGATATTAATTGGGGTTGCCGTTTTCCTGTCATGAGAACCACTTCTGTGAAGCTATTCTTTAGAGGGATCTTATTCAGTGGCTGACTCTGCAGCTGCGACAATAAATGAGGGCCAGCAAAGCGCAGCGAAATGCCCTCCACGAATAACCTTTATTTTGCAATTCCCCTGCCATCTGCAGAGGCAGAGCCAAATCTTTCCACTGGATTGGGATGCGCGCATTGAACAGCCGCTCATGATCCAGGCGTAAGGCAAAGAGCCTCATAATGCCCCGAGGCAGGCCCAAGCTATCGCAGTTCCCTCGGTGAGAAGCAGCAGCAACAAAGAGAAACAACAGCGGAGCAAGTAGCTAGCTGGCCATTCGTGCTTTCGCTGGGAGATTTCGTGGCTGCGCCTTGCCTCAGTTGTCCTTCTCTGCACGCACCAGAGACCTTTCTCTCCCTCACCGAATCTGACGACTCATTCGACACCAGCACGCCCGCACGAACGCCTGTCACACCGTAATCAACAAATCAGCTTTGCCTATTTTCAGCTTCCACGGCAATTATCCAAAACGATCCAAGATGTTTCAATTCGCTTCCCATGCTTTCTGAACAGCCGTTTCCAAACGGAAATCCGCAAAACGACGAGGAAAGAATGTTTTGCGGACAGTACAGGGCTGTTCCGGGAATTGAACCCGGGACCTCTC
>NW_013570745.1:6396-8688 GCF_000499745.2 Eimeria mitis | reverse complement strand
AACCCTAAACCCTAAACCCTAAACCCTAGTGTGTGTGTGTGTGTGTCTCCCCCCACCCAGACTGAAACCCCAGTTGTATGGATATGTGACCCTATGCACGGCAATACAAGCCTGGGGCCCCAGCAGGAGAAAAGGAGACAGCTAAAAGATATAATAAAAGAAATAGAATATGTTATTGAGATACTAACACAAAAAGGAGACAGATTAGGGGGACTACACCTAGAACTCACTGGTCAGCCTCCACATACACCCCAAATATACATAGCTGCGCATACACCCCAAATATACATAGCTGCGCATACACCCCAACTATGCATAGCTGCGCATACACCCCAAATATACATAGCTGTGCATACACCCCAACTATATATAGCTGTGCATACACCCCAAATATACATAGCTGCGCATACACCCCAGCTATGCACTACCTGTGCATACACCCCAGCTATGCATTAGCTGCGCATACACCCCAGCTATTCTCTAGCTGTATACATACACCCAACCAACAACTAGCTGTGCATACACCGGAGCAAAATACGAGCTGCGCATACACCGCAACAAAACACCAGCTGTACATACACCATAACCACGCGGGATCACAAGCGAGTATTCTATCGACAAATTTTTTTTTCTGTTTTCTTTTTCTTTTCTTTGGGGTACAGGAGAAGACGTGCTGGAGTGTGAGGGGGGGCCCCCCAACCCTGGGGGCCCCCCTCTCTCTGTACCCGTCTGCGACCCCCGGCTCAACTACCCCCAGTCCATAGAGGTCGCCTTCGCCCTAACCAAATTCCTCAAAGCCGCACACACGGGGCCCCAGCCACCCAAGGGGGAAACCGCTGAGGCCTCATAAGGCCTCAGGGGGCCCCAGGGGCCTAGGGGCCCCCAGGGGCCTAGGGACCCCAGGGTCCTAGGGGCCCCCCGGGGCCGAGGGGCCCCCAGGGTCCTAGGACCCCCCGGGGACCTAGGGGGCCCCAGGGTTTTTGGGCCCCCAAGGGTCTTAGGGCCCCCCAGGGGCCTAGAGCTCCCCAGGGGTCTGGGGGCCCCCGGGGGCCCCCTGAAGAAACTATGGGTCTGTAGGGGCCCCGCTTTATCTTTTGATGGTCAAGCAAAGTGAGGCCACTGGTGTGCGGTGTCTCGCGGGGAAATATTTGAAGCAAAAGAGAAAGCTCTGCAGCTGTTGCAGGGGAGAGAGCACTCTCAGCTAGCTAGCTGTGTGGGTGGCTAGCTGTGGGGGTAGCTAGCTGAACGGCTGGCTAGCTGAGGAGCTAGCTAGCTGGAGGGGTGGCAATCGTAGGAGCTAGCTAGCTTAGAGGCTAGCTAGCTGGGAGCTAGATAGCTAGCTAACCCCACTAGCTAGCTAGCTAACGGGCTAGCTAGCTAGCGGGGATAGCTAGCTAGGGGGATAGCTAGCTGAAGGGCTAGCTAGCTACGGGGTCTAGGGGGCTAGCTAGCTACCCGCATGCTTTCGCTGCACTGCAAGGGTTTTATCCCTCGAGGGTTTACAGCCCAGCAAGCTGCTGGCTGTCTACGAGGGTTTAGGGTTTAGGGTTTAGGGTTTCACTAGTTGTAGCATAAGCCAAGAAGAAGTCGATGCGGGCCCCCTCACCGCCCAAGGGGGGCCCCCTACAAATACCCTGAACCCTAAAAACAAAAGAAAATATAACTCTTCTCAGGGGCCCCCATTGGGGGGCCCCCAAGCTGTTCTTTTGGGGGCCCCCATGACACCGCGATGGGGCCCCCAAACTCCTCCTCTGGGGGGCCCCCAAACCCCTCATCCAAGGGCCCCCAAACCCTTCCCTTTAGGGGGCCCCCAAGCCCTACTTTTTAGACCCTTTGGGGGGCCCCCACGACACTCTCTCTCTCAGGGTTTAGGGTTTAGGGTTTAGGGGCCCCCAAGTCCCTCGTTTATGGGGCCCCCTAAACCTTCTGAGGGGCCCCCAAACCCCTCCTTCGAGGGGCCCCCCAAACCCTCCTTTCAGGGGGCCCCCATCCCACCTAGTACAGGGGCCCCCATGCCCATCAAGCTCCTCTACAGGGGGCCCCCTGGTCCCCTCTGTTGAGGGGCCCCCAAGCCCTTCTTCTCTGAAGGGGGCCCCCCAGCATCCTATCCTCCTCGGGGGCCCCCAGGACCCTCTTTTAAGGGCCCCTTAATACCCTTTTTGAGGGTTTAGGGTTTAGGGTTTAGGGTTCAGTTGTCTCCATCTGACTCTTCGGAGCTGCTTGGTATTTGCTGCAGCAGACGACACACATACAAGAAAGTCAAAATGTAATAACATAGCTAGCTACCTAGCC
>NW_013570745.1:5997-6296 GCF_000499745.2 Eimeria mitis | reverse complement strand
AGACGACACACATACAAGAAAGTCAAAATGTAATAACATAGCTAGCTACCTAGCCAGCTAGCTAGCCAGCTAGCTAGCTAGCTAGCTAGCTAGCTAGCTAGCTAGCTAGCCAGCGTAAGACAAAGAAGAAGAGATAGGCCCCTAGACATAACGCTACACCCTTCACAGCAGCAGCAGCAGCAACAGCAACAGCAGCAACAACAGCAGCAACAGCAGCAACAGCAGCATGATCATCATCAGCAGCAACAACAGCAGCAGCAGCAACAACAGCAACAGCACCATCATCAGCAGCAGCACAA
>NW_013570745.1:4116-4319 GCF_000499745.2 Eimeria mitis | reverse complement strand
TCAGCCTGATACAATACACAAACCCTAAACCCTAAACCCTAAACCCTAAACCCTAAACAATAGGGGATAGGAGGTGATAGATGCTAGGAGATAGATGTGTATAAACCCACTCGTACAAATAAACCCTAAACCCTAAACCCTAAAAACCCTTATACACACGTACAAACTGTAAACTCTACAGACCCAAATACCCCACAAACCCT
>NW_013570745.1:1142-4016 GCF_000499745.2 Eimeria mitis | reverse complement strand
TCGTACAAATAAACCCTAAACCCTAAACCCTAAAAACCCTTATACACACGTACAAACTGTAAACTCTACACACCCAAATACCCCCCAAACCCTAAACCCTAAACCCTAAACCCTAAACCCTAAACCCTAAACCCTACTTGAGAAAGCGGGTTTCTATGTGAACCCTCGCCAACACCTCTAAATGTTTATCCATTATTTTGCATCGCTCAAAACGCGGGCTGTAAAAGTGACACACCTGAGCAGCAGCAGCAGCAGCAGCAGCAGCAGCAGCAACAGCAGCAGCAACAGGAGCAGCAGCAGCAGCAGCAGCAGCAGCAGCAGTAGAGACAGCAGCAACAGACAAGCGGCATAATTCTCCATATGCAAAAGAAACTGCTTTCCGGGGTTAGGGTTTAGGGTTTTAGGGTGTAGGGTTTAGGGTTTACATTATCTGGGGCTTATTGATGAAGGGTTTAGGGTCTAAGCTTCTAGGGTTTAGGGTTAGGGTTTAGGGTTTAGGGTTTATGTTGTGAGGGTTTAGTGTTTATATCTATAAAGCATCGAGTTGACATCTCTAGGGTTTAAATTTTAGGGGTTTAGGGTTTAGGGTTTCGTCCTTTTAGGGTTTATGTTTCAGGGTTTAGGGTTTATGTTTCAGGGTTTAGGGTTTAGTGTTTAGGGTTTAGGGTTTATATTTTAGTGTTTAGGGTTTAGGGTTTAGGGTTTAGGGTTTAGGGTTTACAGTTTTGGGTGCCGTGGTGACGATGCCTAGAAACTCCGTTTCTTGTATTTCTGTGTATTCTCCGTGGCCCTTCTCTCTCAATGCAGTTTGCTTCTGTCTTGCTGCCTGCATGCATCATACACACCTCCTGCTGCTGCTGCTGCTGCTGCTGCTGCTGCTGCTGCTGTTGCTGCTGCTGCTGCAGTTGGTGGTGCTGCTGCTGCTGTGGTTGTTGCTTGTTGAGCAGCAGAAAGATAAAGATACGCATTGCAGGGGTGTTACTGAACACACAAGGGTTTAGGGTTTAGGGTTTAGGGTTTAGGGTTTAGGGTTTAGCTTGCTTTGAGCTCTTGCATGCGTTTCTCTCGCCAATGAGACAAATCATCGAGGCCCCCCCCTTCTTCATCTGCAGCAAACAATCCGGGTGTACATACACCTCAATATTTTAAAAAAAAAGAATGTTATCTTGCTTCTGTATCTGCTGCTGCTGCTGCTGCTGCTGCTGCTGCTGTATCTGATGCTGCTGCTACTGTATCTGATGCTGCTGTTGCTGTTTCTGCTGCTGCTGCTGCTGCTGCTTCTGCTTCTGCTGCTGCTGCTTCTGCTTCTGCTGCTGCTGTATATGCTGCTGCTGCTGCTGTATCTGCTGCTGCTGCTGCTGTGTCTGCTGCTGCTGCAGCTGTATCTGCTGCTGCTGCTTCTGCTGCATGCATGCACTGCGGCTAACACACTGAGGGCCCCATAAAAAGAATAAACACAGACCCCACCAGCTGCAGCGGTGTTTCCTCCTTCTTGTTCCTCTTTCTGTTGCTGCTGCCCCGGCTTCTGCTGCTGCTGCTTTGCTGCAGCAAACTTGTCTTGTATTGCTTTCTCCTGAACGCAGCAGCAGCAGCAGCAGCAGCAACAGCAGCAGCAGCAGCAGCAGCAGCAGCGTTGATATCTCCTGACGAAAGAGCCGCAGCACCAGGTGTACAGGGAGCAAGTTAGCGGGGGCTGCGGCAAGTCTACTTGTAGAGCCTAAACCCTAAACCCTAGGTCTTGAAAAACCCTAAACCCTCGTAAACCCTAAACCCTCATAAACCCTAAACCCTCAATGCTAGCAGGCGCACCAAGACGATATTTGTGGCGATTTGTGTGAGCTTCTGTGATGTCGCCATTTCTGAAAGTTTATAATAAAATAAATGAATGTAAATAAACTTTTTTTTTCTGCTTATTGAGGTGTATGTACACCTGAAACTGCTGCAGCGAGGCAGCAACACGCCCAGCTGCTGCAGCAGCACCAGCTGTACCTGCAGCTATTTGAGGTGTATAATGAATTAAAACCCCAGAAATATTTATTTATAAAGAAAAATAAAAATTAAAAAAAAAAAAGAAAAATAAAAAAAAAAAACAACAGAAAGATGCACTGATGTATATCACCTATACAGACAGCTGCGACCCGCCAGTCAACTGCAGCAGCAGCAGAAATAAGAGAAATATAAAGAGAAAATAGACAAATAAATATAAAATAATATTATTTTTTTATTTATATTTGTTTTTTTCATAAAAAAAGATGAAAATATACAGACGCAGCTACACAGCCATACACACACCGGGCGGGGCTGCCGTGACCCCGGAACGAGGGTTTAGGGTTTAGGGTTTAGGGTTTGGGGTTTAGGGTTTAGGGGTATATTCCCTGCAGAATAAGATTTCTTTTTTTTTTTTAAATATACACAAGAGTACTGCTGTATACATACACATTTGGGGTGTACATACACCTGAGGGTGTATTCTGTACATACTACACCTGGGGTGTATGTACACCTCACGCGTATAAGCTGCCTATACACCGCAGCTCAGAACCTCCTTTCTGGGGTGTACATGCACCTCGTCTCAGTACGCCTCCAACACCAAAGCAGCCTGCAAGGGGGCCCCCCAGTATACCCTGGGGGGGGGGCCCCTAGGGGGCCCCCCCAAGGGTACATGTATATACAGGGGGGCCCCTAGGGGCCCCTAGGGGCCCCTAGGGGCCCCTGTAGCAGAGCTGATGAGTGTATTTGTTTAATAAGAAATATATATTTAAAACGAATAGATTTGGGGTTTGCTGCTGCGCAGACACCCCAGGTGTACATACACCGCAAGCACGAGGAGAAACACACAGCCATAGATACTAGCGTACACCCCAGTATATCTATT
>NW_013570745.1:523-722 GCF_000499745.2 Eimeria mitis | reverse complement strand
ACAGCAGCAGCGACAGCAGCAGCAACAGCAGCAGCAACGTATGATTGCTCCCCATACCAATAAAAAAAAATTATAGTGAGCTGCTTCTCTTCTCTGTTTCTCTATTACCCTGTGCTGCTGCTGTTGCTTTAGCAGCACCCCCAAAAACAACAACACCAGCAGCAGCAGCAGCAGCAGCAGCAGCAGCAGCTGCTGCTGC
>NW_013570745.1:0-121 GCF_000499745.2 Eimeria mitis | reverse complement strand
AAAAAAAAATTATAGTGAGCTGCTTCTCTTCTCTGTTTCTCTATTACCCTTGGTGGCGAGTTTTTTTTTTGAGTGTATTCTTTGTCCACTTTTGCAGTCTGTGTCTGGTGGCGAGGGAGAA
>NW_013570744.1:6190-8962 GCF_000499745.2 Eimeria mitis | reverse complement strand
AACAGCAAGCGAACTCGTTAATTTGAAGCAGTTCTTCTCGTTGCTCGTCGGAAAAATCCCACTCCATGAGTGCATCCGGATCCACATGACGAAATCCTGCAGACCCACGAGAGATGTGCAGCTAAATATAAAGAAGCATGTGCGAAAAAACCTCTTGAGGCTCTCCCTAATGCATATGCATACTCTACAGACAACCTAATCTACGTGGTTGTGGGGGGACGAGCAAAATACAAGGGCGTGAGTATGGATTTGCTCATGTGCAACGAAACGCAGAATACATATATGCAGGGGAACACCCATGCCTGCATCTGCCGTTGGGTGTAGATTGATGGTAGGGATACGTCTATGAGTACGACATATGAAACCTCCAGTCTGGCGTTTTTAAGGAGCGACAGCAAGACCAGCTGGATCTAAAGCAGTATAGGCAGTGCAAGCCTTCTCAATGAGCAGCATAAGAAGCAGTGGTGACGGCAGAGGTAGCTGCAACAGCGTGACTAACCAAGCATCCATCCCTCCAACAGAAACACGTCGAGATCCGCTGCATCCAGCGGGACCTCTTCACGTGATCTATCCCCCGTTCCATTCATTTGACTCTTGTCGTACTTGGGCAGCATGATGTTCCTGGAGAGATGCCACAGCAGTCGCAGCCCCAACCCTAGGCGACCACCCCTACAGCCTAAAGATTCAACCAGTTAGTTTCACTAAACACACTAAGTAACATGCACGACATGTTCCCTCCCCCACCAGGACTGCACTTCCTGCAGAAACATACGGTTCTCTCTCCTTGATGCGTCTCAGCACGCCGCAGCACAGGGCTAGATCATGTGTGCCCGGAGGGCCACGACGAGGAAGAAGTCTTGGCCTGGCGTTGGGTTCACCCCTGAAGATTATGGGTGGTAGAAGTTTAGTGGGCAAGTAGAAATCATCCATAGAGGCTGTTGCCGCCTTCACGCCTAAGACGCTGAGACCAGCCTACATAGACAGACAGCGAGGGTATGTCCAAAGCGAATTTCGTGCTGCAAGGAAAGGAGTAAGAATAGTTTTTGCTTGGCACGAAAACAGCAATGGGAGTGCTGTCGCAGCTCGGACGCAACGTGAACTGCCGCAACCAGTACGAAACGAAAAACTGCAAAATGGTGGCACCACTCCCACTATTGCTTCTGGTGCCACTTGGCTTGTATTTCTGCTGCGGCCGCTGCTGCTGCAGGTATCCGAGGGGTTTGCTGAGTCTAGAGCAAAAATATGGACTGAATTCATCTCACGAGGAGGGAAGCGCAGAGCGTCGTCTTGCCACATCCTTGTGGCCCCGTTATTCCGACGATGATAGGCAACTGTCCATTAGCTGGGTTCTCTTGAACAACAAAGAAGACAGAATATTTGCATGCAAAGTGGCAAAGAGGCAACAGAGAGGCAACAGCAGCAAACACGAACATCCTAACACTAAAAATCGGACTGTCCAACAGGGCCTTCACGCCCGCACGCGTGCAACCCTAGACGTTCAGTGAAGGTGAAGTAGTAAGCAGGAACACGAAATGATTAAGTGAACGCGTTTGAGAGCCACGCACAAAATACTACACGGATACATTGTCTCTCTCTGCTGACTAGTACCGTTGAGCTGAGGGAATATGGTAGTGCTTACCGGTCCCTTGAGACTTTCGTTTGAGAACCTCCGAGGCAATCCAACGGGCAAGGGGCCAATCACCGTCAGCTGCGTATTCAACAGAAGCAGGCGCAGTCAATGCAACTGATTCTTCGCATATGCAATGCATAATGCAATTCTTTACGCAAAGACAGGAGCTCAGTTCTAAAAGACGGTCTTGCCAGTATCCACTCTATGTAGCCTGACAGGAAATACTCTCCATGAAAAGGGGCACGGATGCAAGTCTATATAGTTCACGACAGATGCCTCAAGCCAAGCGTCATTCCTTTCTGCTCCACTGTTGGAAGTACCGGCTGCGAAATCTGCCGTGCCAGCTGCATGGGGGTAGTCATTGCGCGCTTTTGTGCAGGCGTCTACGACGGCTACCCGATCGTGTTCAGCTCCTTCTCCTAGAAGCCCCTTTAGAACGCCAGTTCTGTGTACAATGGCAGNGCTACCCGATCGTGTTCAGCTCCTTCTCCTAGAAGCCCCTTTAGAACGCCAGTTCTGTGTACAATGGCAGAGCCGCAAGCACGCATAAGCCAAGCCAGCAGAATGCTGGAGAATGAACGCGACGGATACCTTTGGTGAGGAGGAACCTGGCGAAGAGTGTCCAAATAGCAACTTCTGAAGATTTGACAGCAGCAGAGTGGATTTCTTTACAGGAAAGAAAGCTAATTTTCCTAGCTGCTATCGTTGACACTCACGGCCCCTCCATTCCCGCTGCCCTCGATAGTCGAGGAGTTATGAGTAGCTGGCCCTTAGCAGCTAATCTAGACTGTGGTATTTTCAGGCAAACGGGTTAGAGTTTGCAGATGAAGGGGTTTTTCTGCCTTGAGATTAAAAACCCGGCCAATAGAGCTGCGCCCTCTGACCAAGGAGGCGGTTGTAGTAAGAGTGTGGTAACCCTCATGGAAGCGACAACACAATTCAAGAAACAAAAAAATAAATCACTGTTTAGGTAACACGACGAGGCACAGCACGAAGGTGGAAACGGACAGACACAAAATGACCGGTATCGTTCGTCCCAGTTGCAGGCCCCCTCACGCACGGGAGTGACGGCTCTGCGTGAAGTACTGAAAGTTTGCAAGCAAGAGTATCAACGAGGGTCACCAAGTGGATTTATCATTGAA
>NW_013570744.1:5782-6090 GCF_000499745.2 Eimeria mitis | reverse complement strand
GGTTGTAGTAAGAGTGTGGTAACCCTCATGGAAGCGACAACACAATTCAAGAAACAAAAAAATAAATCACAGTTTAGGCAACACGACGAGGCACACCACGAACGTGGAAACGGACAGACACAAAATGACTGGTATCGTTCGTCCCAGTTGCAGGCCGCCTCACGCACGGGAGTGACGGCTCTGCGCGAAGTACTGAAAGTTTGCAAGCAAGAGTATCAACGAGGGTCACAAACTGGAGTTATCATTGAGGAAAAACTGTTTACAGCTGTAGAACTAGGCCATCACAGCCGCTCGAGCCTGTCTGCGTG
>NW_013570744.1:5424-5682 GCF_000499745.2 Eimeria mitis | reverse complement strand
AGTCCTCTAAAACGTGAAATAAGGGGCTAAAAATACCACCAAAACAAATAAAATGCAACTTCAGGAATGTCGCTACCTACACATCGCCCGACAGCTATCCCCCTCTCCCCCCCTTCGAGGCAACCTGCGTCCCTCCTCCTAAACTTCACTGGCTATGTCTACCCACAGTTCTACTCCATAGGGGTCTGAACTGAGCTCTGCTAGGCGTGAGTATCATCGTACAGGCAACATTGTTCCCGTTGAACAACCTCGCTAGCT
>NW_013570744.1:5199-5324 GCF_000499745.2 Eimeria mitis | reverse complement strand
TACGGTCGTGGACAGGCCACCCGGCGAAGTTCCAGGGTCACTTGCTCTCAATAGATGAAAAACTATGAAATAGTCCTCTAAAGCCCGAAATTAGGGGCTAAAAATACCACCAAAACAAATAAAAC
>NW_013570744.1:4589-5099 GCF_000499745.2 Eimeria mitis | reverse complement strand
GCGTAAAACTGCAATCAATCTACCGCTTCACGCCTTCTCTGTCGTTGCAAATTGCATATAGAGTGGTTTTTGCTGTTCATGAGAAAAGACGTATTCACTCTCTCGGGTCTGTTGCGCGGCATTCCTACGCTTGTCGGTTGTTTATATTGCAGCCGCACGCGCAATAGAATGTGTTTGCAGTATTATATGTTGCAGTTCTAAGGGTGAAACGCTATTTATGTTGATAGGAAATTCAGCATTCCACAGGGAGATGGATGTCCTTGGCCAGAGGGAATGTATCTGACAACGGCCCCTTCTTTGCCAGCCACTTCGCGCATACACCGTCAGAGACGATGCGGCCCTCTGCTTGCCACTTCTTGTATTCTTCCCGAGTGAAGGGGGTGAAACCCCACTTGTTGGATGTGAATACTTTTTGGCGTCCAGGGAACTTGAAAGCTGCACGGCGGAGGGCAAGGGAGGCAATGTTGATGGTTGACTCCTGAAATACAAAAACATAAAAAGCAACGAAAG
>NW_013570744.1:4044-4489 GCF_000499745.2 Eimeria mitis | reverse complement strand
TAAGGGTGAAACGCTATTTATGTTGATAGGAAATTCAGCATTCCACAGGGAGATGGATGTCCTTGGCCAGGGGGAATGTATCTGACAACGGCCCCTTCTTTGCCAGCCACTTCGCGCATACACCGTCCGAAACGATGCGGCCCTCTGCCTGCCACTTCTTGTATTCTTCCCGAGTGAAGGGAGTGAAACCCCACTTGTTGGATGTGAATACTTTTTGGCGTCCAGGGAACTTGAAAGCTGCACGGCGGAGGGCAAGGGAGGCAATGTTGATCGTTGACTCCTGAAATACAAAAACATAAAAAGCAACGAAAGAAAAAAAAAATAAAAATGTATTCATAAACTGAATCCTTTAAAATAAAGATCCATCACACCATCTGCAGTTGCATACTCAATCTCAATATTACTGAAACTCATATAAGTTGTGAAACGCAAGGTTCCTCGTCAC
>NW_013570744.1:3710-3944 GCF_000499745.2 Eimeria mitis | reverse complement strand
CCTTCGTTCTGATAGACATAAGGATCTGGCCAATGTTAACGCGAGCAACCAAACCCGTGGGTTTCCCGAATGCTCCTCTCATACCGGTCTGCAGTCTATCAGCCCCTGATTGAATACGTCATAAACATATGAAAATAAAAACGAAACCCATCAATAACAAATGTAAACATAAGAAATAACAAGAGAAATAGCACCGAAATACTGCAAATACCCACAACGCAATGCAGAAACAAA
>NW_013570744.1:2939-3610 GCF_000499745.2 Eimeria mitis | reverse complement strand
TGTATTCATAAACTGAATCCTTTAAAATAAAGATCCATCACACCATCTGCAGTTGCATACTCAATCTCAAGATTACTGAAACTCATATAAGTTGTGAAACGCAAGGTTCCTTCTCATGAATGAATGAATTATTATTATTATTATTATTATTATTATTATTATTATTATTATTATTATTATTATTATTATTATTATAGATCAGTACAGAAAGCTACAAAACTTGAAATAAACTGAGCGAATAAACCCCTGCTTACCTTCGTTCTGATAGACATAAGGATCTGGCCAATGTTAACGCGAGCAACCAAACCCGTGGGTTTCCCGAAGGCACCTCTCATACCTGTCTGCAGTCTATCAGCCCCTGAGTGAATACATCATAAACATATGAAAATAAAAACGAAACCCATCAATAACAAATGTAAACATAAGAAATAACAAGAGAAATAGCACTGAAATACTGCAAATACCCACAACGCAATGCAGAAACAAGGATGATGATGCTTACCTGCGCATGAAAGCATTTTGTTGATACGGAGAACGTGGAAAGGGTGAACCCGCATACGCAGATGGAAGTTATCTTTTCCGCAGTGCTTGATCATGTACTGAATACAAAAAAACGCAAAAGACAAAAAAAACAAAGCCCATAGTGAAACCAAACAAATTTATATGTTTAG
>NW_013570744.1:2467-2839 GCF_000499745.2 Eimeria mitis | reverse complement strand
ACGCAGATGGAAGTTATCTTTTCCGCAGTGCTTGATCATGTACTGAATACAAAAAAACGCAAAAGACAAACAAAACAAAGCCCATAGTGAAACCAAACAAATTTACATATTTACCCCCAGCATCTGCACCGGGACGCAGCTGGCAGCCCCGCCGCGTTTCATACTAAGCAGAAGAATATCAACATAAAAAACACTTAGAAAGCTGCTTCTGGCTCCGGCTTCATCCTAGATCACCTATCTGTATACGGGTATACGCATGGTTGCAGCTAACACACGAGCATTCGCCAATCCGCAACTGTTCCATCTCGATAAAAAACCAAAAACAAATAAATACGGAGATTGTATTTATTTGTTTTTGTTTTTTTTGTATCG
>NW_013570744.1:1433-2367 GCF_000499745.2 Eimeria mitis | reverse complement strand
ACCTATCTGTATACGGGTATACGCATGGTTGCAGCTAACACACGAGCATTCGCCAATCCGCAACTGTTCCGCCTCGATAAAAGAACAAAAAAGAATAAATACGGAGACTGTATTTATTTGTTTTTGTTTGTTTTGTATCAATGGATGCATGCAGCAGAGGGTATCGTATCGGTGGCTTGCTTGCCTTGTTAGCGCAGACGCGAGCAGCCTCAAGGGCCTCTGATGAGATCTGTTCATATTCATCAGAAACCAGATGAACAACACCAGGGAACTCATCTACATCTGCTTTCTTTCGGCCCACGTCATAGATACGCAGCTTTGCATCAGGCACACCCCTGCAGAAGCGGGATTTGGGGTAGGGTTTGTTCTTGCAGTAGCGGTAGCAGCGAGCTGGACGACGCCCCATTGTGACTGTGTTTTAGAGAAAAAAAAAAGAAGAAAGGGAAATAAAATACAGATACAGCAGCCGACCACGAAGGCAGAAAAGAAAAGAAGCGAGAGAGAGAGAGAGAAACAGCAGCCACGAGTGCAAGTGTGGGGGGAAGGGGTTACAGGCACCCTATGCAAACACTACAGCTGCTGTAGAGTATAGCAGCTGCCACTTCTTCTCTAGACCACCTTTTGCATTAAACAAAAGAAAGTCTTCAATCGCTTCGTCTGTATCACACCTCTACAGCAGCCGCTGCTGCTGCTGCTGCGGCTGCGGCTGCGGCTACGGCGGCCGCTCTTGCTGCTGCTGCTGCTGTGGGGCGTCTTGCTGCAGCAGCTACTGTACTCAAAGTTTAGCTATTTCTGTCTTATATTAAAATTAAATAGCTCAAATGCTGCTAATTTTAATGAAATAATCAGGGAATTGGTACTTTTTTCATAGACTACTGTTCTCGGCGAACTGTGCGGGCCGGCCGGCTGACTTGCATGCAGTTTCTCTACGATA
>NW_013570744.1:987-1333 GCF_000499745.2 Eimeria mitis | reverse complement strand
TTGCTGCAGCAGCTACTGTACTCAAAGTTTAGCTATTTCTGTCTTATATTAAAATTAAATAGCTCAAATGTTGCTAATTTTAATGAAATAATCAGGGAATTAGTACTTTTTTCATAGACTACTGTTCTCGGCGAACTGTGCGGGCCGGCCGGCTGACTTGCATGCAGTTTCTGTACGATGTTTAGAATTACCTTCGACTATGTGGCGTCTACTTTTCTTAGCTTTCAAAAATAAACAAATATAAAAACGTAATGAGAAACAAATTAATATCTTCTTGTGGTGATTGAGCAGCTAGCAGCTTAGCCTCACTATCATGAGCTACAACAGAGAAAATACTGCATATGAA
>NW_013570744.1:695-909 GCF_000499745.2 Eimeria mitis | reverse complement strand
GGGGGGGGGGGGGGCCTTGCCTTTGTTGCAGCAGCTCTCATCGTTGTTGCTGTTGTATATATGACGCTTATAACCATCGCTGCAGCTCTTGCTGCAGCTGAACGCGAGTATGTCAGAGCCTCTTAGCGCCAAGAAAAACTATGAAACATTT
Organism: Eimeria mitis; assembly: GCF_000499745.2. NCBI lineage: Eukaryota > Apicomplexa > Conoidasida > Eucoccidiorida > Eimeriidae > Eimeria > Eimeria mitis. Next base: position 758 of record NW_013570744.1, on the reverse strand, counting down.
GGTGGGCTCTCAGTGGCTGGATGCACGCCAGCAAGAATATAAATTCATATATATATATATAAA
>NW_013570744.1:0-595 GCF_000499745.2 Eimeria mitis | reverse complement strand
GGGGGCGTACCCTTTGTTGCAGCAGCCCTCATCGTTGTTGCTGTTGTATACATGGCTGCACTTCTTGCTGCAACTCGGCACCCTATAAAGAGCTGAACGCGAGTATGTCAGAGCCTCTTAGCGCCATGAAAAACTATGAAACATTTGCTGGGCTCTCAGTGGTTGGATGCACGCCAGCAAGAATATAAATTTATATATATATATAATATATATATAAATATATAATATGTAACAATTACCCCAGTGCAGGCAGGGCACAGTCAGATGCAGGAAAAAAAGGCTCCGTAGCATTTCTATGGTTTAGGTTTAGCGAGGAGAACTAGCAGCAAGGCGGTATCTACTCTATTACCATGAAGCGACTTGAATTGTATTTGTATCGGCCCCCTGATGAAGGCCCCCAGCACAGAAACTACAGAGAAAGCTCAACGTACACTGCGAGCAAAATTTATGCTTTCTAATGACTGTAGCTGAAACAACTTTCAAAGAAAAAAAGAATTCAGGTTTCGTGAAGGAGGAAACCTGAATTCTTTCTATATATATGTATATATATATATATATGTATATATATATATATATATATGTATATATATATATA
>NW_013570743.1:8141-8423 GCF_000499745.2 Eimeria mitis | reverse complement strand
ACTGAGAACCCTCCTGAGACCTATAAAAATAAAATAAATAAATAAATATAAATAAATAAATAAATAAATATAAATAAATAAAAATAAATAAATATATAAATATAGAAAATAATTATATATATATATAATCAGATTTGTATTTATATTTGTATTTATATTTATATTTAGACAAACACAGACTGCGACCCCTCTTGAGACCTATAAAAATAAATAAATAAATAAATAAATATAAATAAATAAATAAATAAATAAATATATATATATATATAGATAGATAGATAG
>NW_013570743.1:7511-8108 GCF_000499745.2 Eimeria mitis | reverse complement strand
TATATATATATATATATATATATATATATATATATATATATATATATATATATATATATAGAACAAAACAACAAAACAGCTCCGAAGTGTTTATAGTTATTAACTATCCACTCCGTGGATGGTATTTGTATAAAAAAACAAAAAAATAAATACAAAAATAAACAATAAAACAACCAAACAACCAAAAAAATAAACAAATAAACAATAAAAAAAACAAATAAACAAACAAATAAGAGCTCACTTGTTGGTGATGAACTCTAGATTAGCCCCAAAATGTTTATAATTATTAACTATCCACTCGGTGAGTGGTATTTGTATAAAAAAATAAATAAAAAAATAAAAAAATAAATACAAAAATAAACAATAAAACAACCAAACAACCAAAAAAATAAACAAATAAAGAATAAAAAAAACAAATAAGAGCTCACTTGTTGGTGATGAACTCTAGATTAGCGCCAAAATGTTTATAATTATTAACTATCCACTCGGTGAGTGGTATTTGTATAAAAAAATAAAAAAATAAATAAATACAAAAATAAACAAATAAACACCAAAATAAACAATAAAACAACCAAACAACCAAAAAAACAACAAAAC
>NW_013570743.1:6039-6174 GCF_000499745.2 Eimeria mitis | reverse complement strand
TTCATACCCCCGCAACTAAAAAAACCAAAAAAAAACCAAAAAAAAGCAAAACAAAACGAAACAAAAAAAAGCAAAATAAATAAAATAAAGACAAAGACAAATACAAAGACAGAAACAAATACAAAGACAAAGAAA
>NW_013570743.1:592-2026 GCF_000499745.2 Eimeria mitis | reverse complement strand
GAAAAACGACGGAAATTCAAGTATTCTAATGTCAAACGTAAAAAAAAAAAAAAAAGAAATATGGAAATAAAATAGATATTCTTTTGTTTTTCTCTTTTTTATTTTATTTAATTTTTAAATAAATATTTTTGTATTCGTTGCAGGCGTAAACACAAAAAAATATGAATATGATAGAAGCGATCAGCAGAGGAAACCGAAAAAACCAGCAACAAAAAAAATAAAAAAAACATTGTTTAATAAGTTGCAAATTGAATAAATATTGATAAAAAAGTAATTTAATAGTTTATATTTGAATATATTTTCTGAAACTGCGTTTATATAAACACCAACAGCAGCACTGACATAGAGAAAAAAAGAGAGAAATTTCGTGTTTTTTATGCTTACCCTCTTGCTGCTTGTAAAGTTTTAATTAGTTGTTTTATTTTCCATTGTTCAATAGACTGATCGACATCCGCCATTTTTTTTGGTTTTTCTGAACTTTCTAAGAAAGCTGAATTGAAAATTCAAGTTTGCGGTGTATAGGCACCTGCGGATGCAGCAGTGGTTGGGGGCGGTAAACGCCGGGAATCTTGGAGTTTAATGATTTATTTTGAGGTTTTATGGAAAATAAATGTTTATTATGATGAAAAAAGAGAAAAAAAAGAAAAAAACACGCAACCAAGAAGAGGAAATTCAACTGTTTTCTGCTGCTGATGCTGCTGATGCCATACCAACGCCAAGAAAGCTGCACTTTTGTGCTCGGCAGAGGCCGAGTAGAAGTTCTTCTGATGCGCCAGCATGAAAAAAAAGACGAAAAGAAAACAAAAAGAAAAAAAAAAATAAATTTTAAGTGAATTTCTTCCGTGTTCAGAGCTCGCAAAAACAACAGAAACCAGAGCTCCCTAGACACCCGAAACCGAACAAAAAGCAAACGCAGCTGCAGCACCCCCAAAACCCAGAAAAAGAAAAAGAAATTAACAAAAATATTAAAGTTTTTTTCTTTTTAATTCAAAACACAAATAAAAAACTACATTTATTTACCCGATCAGTGCATGCACGCCAGCCCTAGAAACTGTACTTTTGTATAGAATGCTTACTACTATAAATTTTTATTTTTTTCGGGTTATATTGAACGCCCCACACAACAACTTATGAACTCTTTGAATTAAAATAATTTATTTAAAAATTTTTGTTTTTTTTTCTTTTTTTTTCTCTATTTTTCTCTCTGTTTCACAGCAACACCATCAACCCCCAGCCCCGAAGAGAGGGGCCGAAGGAACTCGCTGCACTCACCAGGTGTCTACGCAGCTGCTGTCTCTTTTTGTTTTATTTATTTATTTATTTATTTATATTTATTTTCTTTTTTATTTAATTTAATTAAAACTCTCAACGCAATAACATCTCCTTTGCTGCTCTCCTCCTCCTCTGCGTCTACACAAACCCCAACCCCTAGTG
>NW_013570743.1:0-492 GCF_000499745.2 Eimeria mitis | reverse complement strand
TTTTTTTATTTTTTTTGTTGCTGGTTTTTTCGGTTTCCTCTGCTGATCGCTTCTATCATATTCATATTTTATTTGTGTTTACGCCTGCAACGAATACAAAAATATTTATTTAAAAATTAAATAAAAAAAAAAAAGAAAAACAAAAGAATATCTACTTTATTTGCATATTTCTTTTTTTTTTCTTTTTACGTTTGACATTAGAAGACTTGAATTTCCATCGTTTTTCTTGAATTTTGTTTATTTTTTTTTTATTTTTTTTATTTATTTTTTATTTTTTATTTTATTTTTTATTTTTTTTTTACAGCAATGGAACTTCTATGATAAGTTTGGTGATAAAGCCAAAAGACGAAGTGAGCAGAATCAGCAAAATGTTGGCTGATGAATTCGGAACGGCTTCAAATATAAAAAGCAGAGTCAATCGACTTTCTGTTCTTTCTGCTATTACATCGACACAACAAAGTAAAATAATATAATACATAAACATAAATAAAT
>NW_013570742.1:5580-8333 GCF_000499745.2 Eimeria mitis | reverse complement strand
GCTGCAGCAGCAGTTGCTGCTTCAGCTGGAGTGTTTAGGGTCTCTGGATGCAGCTCGTGTTGCTTGGGGGGCGCGCGCTGCTGCTGCATTCCCCCTAGATGTGCAGCAGCAGCAGCAGCTGCTGCTGCTGCTGTTCCCCAGCTTAGAGGGACTGCAGCAAAGCCTCAGTCTTATAGCCCTGACGCTAACAGCGCAGCGGGGGCTGCTGGCCCGCGCAGAGCACCTCAGGCGCGGCCTCAACACGCAGCAGCAGCAGCAGCAGCAGCAGCAGCAGCAGCAGCAACTGCAGCAGCAGCAGCAGCAATGTGGATTGTTTCCCTATAAGCCCACAGATGCAAGGACTTCGGCTCCAGCGCGGATTGCTGCTCCTGCTGCTTTTCTACCAGCAGCAAGGTCCAGTAGCCGCAGCAGCAATCGCAGCAGCAGCAGCAGCAGCAGACCCAGCAGCAGCAGCAGCAGCAGCAGCAGCCCCGGTGATGAAGGCCGCAGCAGCAACGACAGCAGCACAGATGTTGAGCACAGCAGATCTGCATGCATGGATGTCTCTGCTGTTGCAGAAACATTATGGCCTATGATGGGGACCCCGGATTGCTGCTGCTGCAGCAGCAGCAGCAGCAGCAGCAGCAGCAGCAGCAGCTGTCGTTGCAGCAAGGACTGCAGCATCTGCAGCGGGAAGTGGCTCTGCAGCTCAGAAGCATGGATGCTGCTGCACCAGGACATCCCTTGCCGCTATTCCGCGCTGCTGCAGTGGCTTCGTGCTGCTGCTGCTGTGTGCAGGGGCAGCGTTATTGCTGCCAGCAGCAGCAGCAGCAACAGCAGCAGCAGCAACAGCAGCAGCAGCTCCGCGGGGGATAGGCAGCAGCCAGTGTGGATGCCCACGCCGTTGCTAGATGCGCTGGGACTGTTTCCGGCGACAGCTGCAATGCATGCAGAGCAGCAGCAGCAGCAGCAGCAGCAGCAGCAGCACTCATCTGCTGCAGACGTCCTGGGCAAACGGAAGGCAGGATGGACTGGAGCAGCACGCGACGGCGCAGCAGCAGAGCAGCAGCAGCAGCAGCAGCAGCAGCAGAGGAAGCGGCTGTGTCTACCTGCTGCTGCAGCAGCTGCTGCTGGTCCGCCTTCTGCAGGCTCATTGAGTGCTGAAGCATCCCCTTCAGCAGCAGCAGCAGCAGCAGCAGCAGCACCAGCTGCTGCAGCACAAGACAGCTCTAATCCTGCTGCTGCTGCTGCTGCTGCTGCTGCTGCTGCTGCTGCTGCCTTGAGGCAGGGGATCAGAAGGAGGCGCAGCAGCTCAGCTGCTGTACACTGGGCGCCAGCTGAAACGGACATAGCTGCTGTGTGGCTGCTGCAGCAGCTGCATGCTGCAGCAACTCCTGCTGCTGCTGCTGCTGCTGCTGCTGCTGCTGACTTGTCCACACCTGTTGCACTGCACGTCCGCCGCGGGGCTGCATGCGCAGCAGACGACGAGGAGGACGGCAGCATAGCAGCAGCAGCAGGCAGCAGCAGCAGCAGCAGCAGCAGCAGCAGCAGCAGCCGCACGGGTCTCCCAGCAGCAAACCCGAACCAGCTTGATTGCCGGCCTCCTCGCCTGCGGCTGCTGCTGCGGCTGCTGCAGCCCCGTGCTGCACTTCGTGCTGCAGCCCGCGTCTCTGCTGCAGCAGCTCTGCTGCAGGTTGACGCTGCTGCTGCAGCAGGGCAGCAGCAGCAGCAGCAACAGCTGCTGCTGCAGCGCTCCCGCATCGAGGGCCCCTTTAAAGCCCGCCCGTCTGCTGTCTCTGCTGTGGGTGCTGCAGCAGCAGAAGCCGCAGCAGCAGCAGCAGCAGCAGCAGCAGCTAACGTGGCAGCAGCAACAGAAGCAGCAGAAGATGTGGGGCCCCACCATGTAGCAGCAGCTGGAGCGAGGCTGCAGGCATTAGCAGCAAACGCGCTGCTGCATGCGGAGCATCTCCCGCTGCAGCAGGGGGCTTTGCTGCCTCACTGGCAGCTGCTGCTGCTGCTGCCACCGCAGCAGCAGCAGCAGCGTCTTGATCAGCTGGTGACTGCAGCAGCCCTGCCTCCACCAGCAGCGGTGCTGCAGCAAGCAGCACTACCTGCTGCTGCTGCTGCTGCTGCTGCTGCGCGCGTTGCTTCCCCTAGTTCTTCCGGCGTCCAGAAGCAGCAGCAGCGGCCGCTGCAGCAGCAGCAGCAGCAACAGCAGCAACAGCAGCAGCAGCAGCAACACCGACGAAGACGGATAAAACTAAAGGGCCATGACTGGCATGCTGAGCTAGCAGCAACAATGGTTGCTGCAGCAAGCAGCGACAGCGCTTCTGCTGCGCTGCTGCCAGCAGCAGCAGCAGCAGCAGATCGTGTTGCTGGGTGCGTCCTTGACGACGGCAGCAGCAGCTTAGTGGGCCGCTGCTCTCTAGAGATGCAACCCAGACCATTGGTCTTCTGCTGCAGCAGCGGCTCTGTCTTGCTGCTGCAGCTATCCATATGCATGCAAATGCCGCACCAGCAGCAGCAGCAGCAGCGGCAGCAGCAGCAGCAAAAGCGGCAGCAGCAGCAGCAACTCGAGGCGCTCTTCGTCTGCGTTCACCTTGCCGCCCCACTCTCCCTCCCGCCTGCTGCTGCAGAGTCCGCAGCAGCAGCAGCAGCAGCAAACCCAACAGCAGCAGCAGCAGCAGCAACAGCAGGTGAAGCTCTGCTGGATGCCGTAAAGGCTGGCTGCCACAAAAGCCTCCTTTCTTCCGTCCCCTTCAAACCCCCAGCTT
>NW_013570742.1:2921-5480 GCF_000499745.2 Eimeria mitis | reverse complement strand
ATGCCGTAAAGGCTGGCTGCCACAAAAGCCTCCTTTCTTCCGTCCCCTTCAAACCCCCAGCTTCTGCTGCAGCAGCAGCAGCAGCAGCCGCTGCTGCTGCTGCTGCTGCTGCTGCTGGGTCTTCGCTCAACGGCATTCCTGCTGCGACTCGTGTGAGCATATCTGCTGCTGATATATGTTGCGTTGCTGCTGCTGCTGATGCACGGTGTGGTGCTGTTGCTGCTGCTTCTGCTGCTGTATTTTCTGCTGCTGTTGCTGCTGCTGTTGATGCTGCCGGCTGTGTTGCTGTTGCTGCTGCTGCTGCTGCTGCTGCTGCTGCTTCTGTTGCCGGTCGCGAAATCGCCGTATCTCTCGTTCTTGCTGCTGCTGTTGCTGTTATTGCTGTTGCTGCTGCTCCTGCTGCTGCCATTGCTGTTGTTACTGCTGTTGCTGCTGTTGCCGTTGTTGCTGTTATTTCTGTTTCTGCTGCTGCTGCTGCTGCTGCTGCTGCTGTATATGTTTGCTGCAGCGTGAAGGCCGCCTCTTCCCCTTCCTTCCATCTAAGCGGCAGCGAGCAACCCGCAGCAGCAGCTACAGCAGCAACAGCAGCAGCAGCAGCAGCAGTTACAGCAGCAGCTACAGCAGCAGCAGCTACAGCAGCAGCAGCTACAGCAGCAGCAGCTACAGCAGCAGCAGCAGCAGCAGCAGCAAGGATAAATGTTTCTTGTTTTCTATCCCCATAGACAGCTGGAGGAGACGCCCGCAGCGGCAGCCGTTGCTGCCAGCAGCAAAGACAATAGCAGATCGATGGAGAAGCAGCTACAGCAGCTACAGCAGCAGCAGCAGCAGCAGCAGCAGCAGCGGCGAGGGAACCACAGCTTCTCCTGCTGCTGCTGCTGCTGCTGCTGCTGCTGCTGCTGCTGCTGCTGCACACATAAGAAAAGACATGGAGGCCGTCGTCAGCATCCCCGTGGGCTTCGCCGGGCCAACCTCTGAGAGCCTCCCAAGTTAGCTTTGCTGCTGCTGCTGCTGCTGCTGTTGCTTCTGGTGATGGTGCTGCTGCTGCTGCTGCTGTTTCTTCTGGTGCTGCTGCTGCTGCTGCTGCTGCTGCTTCTGCTGTTTCTTCTGGTGCTGCTGCTGCTGCTTCTCGTGCTGCCGCAGCTACAGAATTCTGCGGTTGCTGTTGCTGCTGCTGATGCTTCGCCTGCTACTGCTGCTGCATCTGCTGCTGTTGCTGCTGCTGTTGTTCTTGTTCCTGTGGAGGTCTCTCTGCTGCTGCAGTAGTTTATGTAACAGCTGCTGCTGCTGCTGCTGCTGCTGTGGTTGCTGCAGTTGAAGTCGCTGTGTGCTGCCTGGACAGATCCCCAGGAGGGGGTGACCCTGAGCTTGTGAGGCAACCCCTGCTGCTGCTGCTGCTGTTGCTGCTGCTGTTGCTGCTGCTGCTGCTGTTGTTGCTGCTGCCTTTCCTGGCTGGAGTTGCGTTGCTGCTGCTGCTGCTGCTGTAAATGCCAGCGGCGGGCACAGCTGCTGCTTGCTGCTGCTGCATCGCAAGGGGCCAGTAGGTGTTTCCCGGTTTTCTGCTGCTGCTGCTGCTGCAACTGTTGCTGCTGCTGTTGCTGCTGCTGCTGCTGCTGTTGCTGCTGCAGGTGTTTCTCTCGCCAGTGCGGCGTGTGTGGGTGCGGCCTTCCAGCAGCGTTTAGCTGCTTGGGCTGTGCAGCAGCAGCAACGTCTTGCTGCTGCTGCAGCATCTCTTCTGAAGCGGCAGCAGCAGCTGTGCCTATGCTGCTGCTGCTGCTGCTGCTGCTGCCCCCCTCTCTCCGTTAATTTAGCTGCTGCCATGCAAGTTGCAGTAGATGCAGCAGCGTGAGTAGTAGCCGCAGCAAAAGCAGCAGCAGCAAAAGCAGCAGCAGCAACAGCAGCAGCAGCAACAGCAGCAGCAGCAACAGCAGCAGGCGCTTCAGTAGGCGTATTGCTGCGCTGCTGCTGCTCGTGCTGCTGCGGACGACAGCGGAGCATCCAGCTAGCTACCGCCATGCAGGCAGGTAGCTAGCTAGCCACACCACTCAGCTAGCTACCCCCGCCCCCCAGCAGCAGCAGCTGCTGCAACGGCAATCGCTGCAGCAGCAGCAGCAGCAGCAGCAGTTGCTGCAGCTAAACCCTAATATTTAAGGCTACGTTACTGACGACCTGAAAGAGATATAGAGGAAAAGCATCAGCTGCTGGCTAGCTGCTGAGCCGCTGGTGGCTAGCTGCAAAGGCGCTGCTGATGCTAGCTAGCTACTGAGGCGCTAGCTAGCTAGCTACGTAGCTAGCTAGCTAGCCAGCTAGCTAGCTACTGAGGCGCTAGCTCGCTAGCGACTGAGGAGCCGGCGGCTAGCTGCGGAGCCGCTAGCTAGCTGCTGAGCCTATCCTGGCTAGTCGCTATGGCTAGCTAGCTAGCTAGCTAGCTAGGTTGCTAGCTGGCTTGCTGCTGATGCCGTAGCTAGCCACTGGTGGCTAGCTGCTGCTCCGCTTGTGGCTAGCTGCAAAGGCGACGGTGGGTAGTTGATAAGGCTCTGGCGGCTAGCTGCTGAGGCTACA
>NW_013570742.1:2356-2821 GCF_000499745.2 Eimeria mitis | reverse complement strand
GCTGCAAAGGCGACGGTGGGTAGTTGATAAGGCTCTGGCGGCTAGCTGCTGAGGCTACATAGCTAGCTAGCTAGGCGGTGAGGATAGCTAGCTAGCTAGCTACTGGCCGTGTGGCTCAAAAGGCCTGGCGTACGCAGCAAGCTGCTGTTGCTGCTAGCGGGTACTGTCCCTTATATTTATTGCTGCAGCAGCTGCTGTTTTTGCTGCAACAACGACAGTATTTGCTGCTGCTGCTGCAGCAGTATTTGCTGCTGCTGCAGCAGCAGTATTTGCTGCTGCTGCTGCAGCAGTATTTGCTGCTGCTGCAGCAGCAGTATTTGCTGCTGCTGCTGCAGCAGTATTTGCTGCTGCTTCAGCAACAGTATTTGCTGCTGCTGCTGCAGCGGTATTTGCTGCTGCTGCAGCAACAGTATTTGCTGCTGCTGCTGCAGCAGTATTTGCTGCTGCTGCTGCAGCAAATACTGT
>NW_013570742.1:577-1537 GCF_000499745.2 Eimeria mitis | reverse complement strand
TTTTTTTTTTTTTTTTTTTTTTTTTTTTTTTTTTTTTTTTTTAATATTTTGTCTCCATTTATTTATTTGTTATTTGCTTGTCTCCATTGTTTTTATTTATATTTGTTTTTGTCTCTTGTTTTTATTTCTTTTTTTTTTTTTCTCTTTCCCTCTTGGTTGTGTGTGGTTGTATATGTTATTTTATTTTATTTTATTTTATTTTATTTTATTTTATTTTATTTTATTTTATTTTATTTTATTTTATTTCTGTCTCCTCTTTCTGTGTTTCTCTGCTGCTGCTGCTGCTGCTGCTGCCTGCGTCTGCTCTGTCTCTATCTCTGCCTTTCTAACCTCTTTTGCAGCAGCACATCATCACCATAGCAGCAGCAGCAACAGCAGCAACACAAGCAGCAGCAGCAGCGGCAGCAGCAGCAGCAGCAGCAGCAGCTAGACACCCCTCAATATTTCCTTCTCTGCTCTGCTTAGCTGCATGCGCTTATAACACCGCCAGCTTCCCCACAAGCCTGGAGAAGAGGCTGCAGCAGCAGCAGCAACAGCAGCAGCAGCAACAGCAGGAGCAGCAGCAGCAGCTACACCAGCAGGAGCAGCAGCAGCAGCAACACCACCAGCAGCAGCAGCAGCAGCAACACCAGCAGCAGCAGACAAACTAAACAAAGAGAAAAACAGTAAGCCCACCACACCCCAACGGGTAGCAACACCGGCATGCGCTTGCTCTTGCTGCTGCTGCTGCTGCTGCTGCTGTTGTTGCTGCTGTTGCTGCTGTTGCTGTTGGTGCTGCTGCTGCTGAAATAAGCTGAAGTATCAACGCTAAGATCTAGGGATTAATATATAATTTTGCTTTTTCTTATTTCTTGCTGCTGCAGCAAGCTGCAGCAGCAGCAGCGCGGTCTGCTGCTACCGGCGGCCCCAGCTCCGTGCTACGGCAGCAGCAGCAGCAGCAGCAGCAGCAGCTGCTGCTGC
>NW_013570742.1:0-344 GCF_000499745.2 Eimeria mitis | reverse complement strand
AAAGACTGCCGGACGACACTTGATCAATAGCCCAACCCGTATTCTGGGATCGCCACGTGAAGCTGCTGCTGCTACGCACGACGGCCGCGGGCTTGTCTTCATTTGACTTGGGGGGATCCCGGTGCTGCTGCAGCAGCAGCAGCAGCAGCAGCAGCAGCAGCAGCAGCAGAACCCCTTTCCAGCTGCGTGTTCTTTGCGGCTGCGCTTGGGCCGGTTCTTTGACACTGAAAGTCCGCAGCAGCAGCAGCTGCTGCAGTGCTGCTGCTGCTGCTGCTGCTGCTGCTGTTGTTGTTGTTGCTGCTGTTGCAGGTGTTTGGAAACTGTAGCAGCTGCTGCTGCAGAGG
>NW_013570741.1:7672-8605 GCF_000499745.2 Eimeria mitis | reverse complement strand
GTAGACTTCTGCAGCAGCAGCAGCTGCAGCAAATGTCTCCCGCTGCGGCAGCAAGTAAGAGAGCGGCTGTGGGGCCCTTGCTGCTGCTGCTGCTGCTGCTGCTGCTACTGCAAGACCGAAGCAGCAGCAGCAGAAGCAGCAGCAGCAGCAGCAGAAGCTGGGTTGCCAGCTGAAGCAGTTGTTAATCGTAATGCTGCTGCAGCAGCACGAGATGATGCTGCAGATGCAGCAGCAGCAGCAGCAGCAAATGCAGCAACAGCAGCAGCAACAGCAGCAGCAGAAACAGCAGCAGCAACAACAACAGCAGCAGCAGCAGCAGCAGCAGCAAACTGTCCTCTACAGGCTTCCAGCTGCGCAGACACCGCAGCTGCATCTCCATCGAGGCGTGGCTCTGTCTGTGTTGTTGCTGCTGCTGTTGCTGCTGCTGCTGCTGCAGCACCATCAGCAGAAGCAGCAGCAGTTGCAGCGTTGCCTGTAGCAGCAGCAGCAGCAGCAGCTGCTGCTGCGCAGCAGGAGGGACGTTGCGGCTCTGAGAACGGTCTGAGGGAGCAGCTGCAGCAGCTGCAGCAGCAGCAGCAGCAGCAGCAGAAGCAGCAGCAGCAGCAGAAGCAGCAGCAGCAGAAGCAGCAGCAGCTCAGGCTGCAGCAGCCGTCTGTTCTGCAGCAACGAAGGCAGCAACGCCGCCTGCTGCAGCAGCAGAGGCAGCAGCAGCTGCTGCAGCAGCGAACGTGCTGTAGGGGGGATACTTGCAGCAGCAGCAACTGCAGCAGCAGCAACTGCAGCAGCAGCAACTGCAGCAGCAGCTGCTGCAGCAGCCGCAGCTGCAGCAGCAGCTGCAGCAGCCGCAGCTGCAGCAGCAGCTGCAGCAGCAGTAGCAGCACAAGTGCATACACTGTGCGTCGTCTCCTAGCAGAAGAAGACCAGCAGGAAAGT
>NW_013570741.1:7259-7619 GCF_000499745.2 Eimeria mitis | reverse complement strand
CAGCAGCAGCAGCAGCAGCAGCAGCAGCAGCAGCAGCAGCAGCAGCTGAAATTAGGCTGTTCCCGCGCCCCCCAGAACTGCTGTCTTTACCGCTGCAGTGCTGATTGTCTTGGGCGCAGCTTGCAGCAGCAGCAGCAGCAGCAACAGCAGCAGCAGCAGCAGCAGCAGCAGCAGGGATGGAGCAGCAGCAGCGGCCTCCGTTATGCATATGAGCTGCTTATGAGTTGGCTGCAGCGCCGTAGCAGCAGCAGCAGCAGCAGCAGCAGCAGCAGCAGTGTAGGTGAGTTCCCTCTGCCAGTGACTGGTACGAGCAGCAGCTGCTGCAGCAGCTGCAGCAGCAGCAGCTGCAGCAGCAGCAGC
>NW_013570741.1:6646-7159 GCF_000499745.2 Eimeria mitis | reverse complement strand
CAGCAGCAGCAGCAGCAGCAGCAGCAGTGTAGGTGAGTTCCCTCTGCCAGTGACTGGTACGAGCAGCAGCAGGGGGAGTAAGTTACCTAGTTTTACTCCTTGTCAGGTGTACAGACAGCTGCTGCTGGGTTTTTTGCTGCTGCATGCAAACAAAAAGATATATAAAGTAAATAATATAATCGGCAGACACCCGGGAGGAGACAAATGTATAATAAAAAAAGCAGCAGCAGACTGCAGCAACGATTATATTTTTCATTCGCGCTGCGGTCGTTGTCTTTGGGGGTGTTTTATGGTGGGGTTTGCTGCTGCATGCCCTGGATGGACAGAGAAGAAGCAGCAGCAGCTGCAGCAGCTCAAGCAGCAGCTGCTGCAGCAGTATGAGCAGCAGCAGCTGCAGAGAAAACAGCAGCAGCAGCAGCAGCAGCAGCAGCACAAGTTGCTGCTGCTGCCGCTGCAGCAACACACCATTCAAATACTCAGAGATGCAGGCTGCAGCAAATGCTGTAAATACAC
>NW_013570741.1:3209-3708 GCF_000499745.2 Eimeria mitis | reverse complement strand
TATTGAAATTTAATTAATATTTTTAATAATTAGGGTTTAGGGTTTAGGGTTTAGGGTTTAGGGTTTACGTCTATGCCCCCTGACCTAAAAGCAAGCACCGCAACAAGCCGCAGGGTTTAGGGTTTAGGGTTTAGGGTTTAGGGTTTAGGGTTTATTCTGCTTACAGTTTTCTTCATTTGACTCAAAAAATAATAAAGAGAAGTTTTAAGGGTTTTTCTTTTACCCTAAAACCCTAAACCCTAAACCCTAAACCCTAAACCCTAAACCCTAGAGCGTGGCTTCGAGGCACTAGCGAAAGTCTAGGGTTTAGGGTTTAGGGTTTAGGGTTTAGGGTTTGGGGTTGAGTTGTATGGGGTGAAGGCTCAGCAGCAAACTCAACGTGCAGCAGAAGCTGCAGCAGCAACTGCTGCAGCAGCAGCAGCAGCAGCTTCCGCTGCTGCAGCAGCAACTGCTGCAGCAGCAGCAATGACTTCCTCAGGAGCAGCAGCAGCAGCAGACT
>NW_013570741.1:2518-3109 GCF_000499745.2 Eimeria mitis | reverse complement strand
TGAGTTGTATGGGGTGAAGGCTCAGCAGCAAACTCAACGTGCAGCAGAAGCTGCAGCAGAAACTGCAGCAGCAGCAGCAGCAGCAGCTTCCGCTGCTGCTGCTGCTGCTGCTGCTGCAGCAATGATTTCCTCAGGAGCAGCAGCAGCAGCAGACTCTGCTGCTGCTGCTGCTGCTGCTGCTGCTGCTAGGCTCCGCTGCTACAACTGCAAGAAGCTGCAGGAGTATGATGTCTCCGCTCTCTTCGTTGTTGTACGTTTTGCTGCTGCTGCTGCTGCTGCTGCTGCTGCTGCTGCTGCTGCTGGCGCTGCTGCTGGTGCTGCTGCTGGTGCTGCTGGTGCTGTTGCTGTTGCTGCTGTTGTTGCTGCTGCTCCTGTTGCAGCTGCTGTTCTTCCTGGTGTGTTTCTGCTGCTGCTGCTGCTGCGATTGCTGGTGCTGCTGGTGCTGCTGGTGCTGCTGCTGTTGCTGCTACCTGACTTCTTGTGGTTGTGTTGCTGCTGCTGCTGCTGCTGCTGCTGCTGCTGCTGCAGTGTTATTGCTGCGAGACAGTGAATTGCGTCCAAGGCGGCCAGAGAGGGTTTGGGGGGAAGGTG
>NW_013570741.1:790-1192 GCF_000499745.2 Eimeria mitis | reverse complement strand
CAGCAGCAACAGCAGCAGCAGCAACAGCAGCAGCAGCAACAGCAGCAGCAGCAACAGCAGCAGCAGCAGCCCCTATAACCAAGCAGACTCTACAGCTGCCGCCTCCAGCAGCAGCAGCAGCAGCAACAGCAGCAGCAGCAGCAGCAGCAGCAGCACGGAACTGCCAGCTAAGCCGTGAAGAGCTGCAGCAGCGGCTGCTGCTGTCGCCGCGGGCGGATGTAAACCTCAAAGAGCTCGCAATACCCAAGCAGCAGCAGCAGCAGCAGCAGCAGCAGCAGCAGCAGCAGCAGCAGCAGCAGCAGCAGCAGCAAGGGAGAGCAGCAAGAAGAAGACCTGTGGTGTTGAGGGGTTTCGTCCCCGTGAAGCTAAAACCAATTGCTAGGCAAAAGAAACACAAAAAAT
>NW_013570740.1:4407-8605 GCF_000499745.2 Eimeria mitis | reverse complement strand
ATATATATATATATATATATATATATATATATATATATATATATATATATATATATTTATATTTATATTTTAGTCTAGCTGCAGCAAGAGACAGAAGGAGACAGGAGACTGCGGCGATGCGTCTCAGGTGGGGCCGTCCGCTCCTGGAGTCTCCGCAAGGTGCAGCAGCAGCAGCAGCAGCAGCAGCAGCAACAGCACCAGCAGCAGCAGCAGCAGCAGATGAAGGCATACTTACCCCTGAGGATCTAGAGGGGACCCTGCGGCATGCCCCCACCCCACCTGGGGGACTGCTGCTGGGCCGTGCAGCAGCAAGAGCTCGTGAGAAGGCTCGAGCAGCAGCAGCAGCAGCAGCTGCTGCTGCTGCTGCTGCTGCTGCAGCCGGGGACATCCCCACAGGCTCAGAGACACCCACTCCTACTGCTGCTGCTGCTGCTGCTGCTGTTGCTGCTGCTGCTGCTGAGGAGAAAGAGTCAGCTGCCAGGCGACGATACAGCCACCGCAAAAGGATACTGGAGGAGGAGGGCTGGGACTTGCTGCACCGCCGGGTGGGGGCTATGCGAGACATCAAGCTCTGGCTGTAGAGACACACACACAGCCCCACACCAGACTCGTATTTGTACTCCATACAACGACATGCATGCATGCATGCATGCATGCATGCTAGTGCATGCATGCTAGTGCATGCATGCAAGTGCATGCATTCATACAAGTGCATGCATGCAAGTGCGTGCATGCAAGTGCATGCATGCAAGCGCATGCGGTTGCATGCACTAGATACAGATGCATGCATCCAGGATGTCTGCACAAGACACAGAGATAGACACATGCATGCAGCTGCATGCGCCAGGCACAGACGCATGCATGCAGCAGCCGCTCAGGACTGTATATGGGGCTTTGAAGCCCTTGGGAGACCACTCGACACAGCAGCAGCTGCAGCAGCAGCTGCAGCAGCAGATGCAGCAGCTGCTGCAGCAGCAGTCGCAGCATACGCAGAGTCCATAACGAAACCCTGCCTGCAGGAAGAGACGCATGCAGTGTTGGTCACCGATATAGATGCACAAGCTGACAGCAGCAGCAGCAGCTGCTGCAGCAGCAGCAGAAGCTGCTGCTGCTGCTGCTACTACCGCAGCCGCTGCTGCTGCTGCTGCTGCTGCTGCCACAGCAGCAAGGAAGCCTGTGTCATCGGGTCCTCCTTGCGTGCTGTTTGCTGCTGCAGCCCAGTAGGCTTGCTGCGTTTGTCTGCGAGCTGTCTCCTTGAGACACTGGGGCTGCTGCTGCAGCTCTTTGCCTCTTTAAGCTTGTCTTGTCTCTCTTCTCGCCCCAGTAGTGCTTGCTGGCTGCCGACGCCGCCAGCGCAGTGTCTCCGCTGCCAGCAACGATACACTTCATATCTCGTTGATGCTCGCATTATACATATATATATATATATATATATATATATATATATATATATATATATATATATTATATGTATGGTTTAACGGGTCTATAAGTATGCAGTTCCTAGTATAGGCATATTTATACAAGAGGGAGACAAGTATATTACTTTTTATCTATATAAAGAGACTACACATAGGGGCCTATACAGGCAAAACTAGAGAAAGTAATGAGGCCCGCGCAGCCTCTTATCTAGCGTCTGCATCTCTGCCTGTGGGCCTCTCTATACTGGCGACAGCCCCGCTTCGCTGGGGCCCACAGCGCGGCAGCGGTCCCCCGCTGGGTGCTGCTGTCTTTGCTTTGCTGCGTATGAAGCAGCAGAGTCTCTCCCGTCTCTCTAGGGACTAGCGAGGGGATGAACTGTCCCTTCCTGTGTATCTATGCTCCTGGCTGTTGCTTTGGCTTCATATCAGACCCCCCTGACGCTGGGAGCTGCTGCGGCTGCTCTGAGCCTGCTGGTGAGTCAAAGAAGTTTCAGTTCTACAAACCTCCCCAGCCAGCCCAGTGCGGGCCCCGGCGCCTGTACTGGCTAAGCCTAGCGATTCATCCTCTTCGCCTCGGTGGCAGCGGCCTCAGCCCCAGCCGTCTCTTCGTGCTTCTATGAGCGGTGGGTTAGCGCTGCGCTGCGGCTGCGGGGGGGGGGGCGAGGGGGNCCGTCTCTTCGTGCTTCTATGAGCGGTGGGTTAGCGCTGCGCTGCGGCTGCGGGGGGGGGGGCGAGGGGGAACTGCTCCCGCGCAGTGTGGCTGACTCACTCGCCACCCCGTATCAGATGAGTCGTTACTAACAGGGACCCGAAGCTTGTTGGGGCCCTCTGGCCAGAATTTATGATGCGGGCGGCTGAAGGTGCACGGCCAGTGCATGAAAAACTACAAACAACCAGAACACTGAAGGTCTCAACCATCACAAGCCACACAACAATAAACTAGTTTATTCGGCTCGCTACACAGAAGAATTCATCAGCGCGGGTAGACTTTCTTCCTTGCGCGGACTCGAGTTGTATGTGAAAGTGCACTCGTCGGCTCCATAGCCCCAGGAGGACTCCATGCTCCCCACCGAACCCCTCTCGGCAAGATAAATGTTGGGCCCGGCCTTGCACAAGTAGCCCGGTATCCCCGTCTTTCTGCAGTAGAACTTCTCCGGGTGCAGGCTGCCGTTGCTTGTGAACGCATGGACAAAGCGCGGCACAGCTTTGTCTGTTCGTCAGGATATGAGCTGCGGCAAAATACTGTGAACAGTTACTTTCCAGCATAGGCGGCTTCGTCGTGCTGCATTCGCAGGCTTGGCGAGCCAAGCACGAATGCCAACAGCAGCTGGCTGAAGATAACTTGCGGTTCGTTGCTCGCACGCAGGTCAACGTGCTGGCTGACACCATCCCTTCGGTGGTGGTATCAGCACAGCACTTGGGTGAAGCATCGAAAGCTTCTCCATGCAGGAGGTGTATAACTCTGCGAACGAAAATATTTGGCTGGATAGACAGCCTAGGGAGTGAGAGATCGAGTGGGTTTCGGAGGACCGCTTGGGCGAAGCCATTCCTTACGTGCTTCTACGCGCTTTCACTGATGCAGCAGTGTCTATCGCTTGTTTGCCTGTGAAAAGAAGTGCTTAGCTTTATGCTGCATACAACCTTCGTAAACAAATTTTTTTTTCACGGGGTAACAAGGACCCGTATCTTCAGATATATCTTCTCTTCTGCTCGAACTATTTTCTGCAGCCATCTATGCCCCTTCCCCCAATGATATTTGGTCGGCTCTGCACCCAAAGAGATGCTCATCTTTTTGCATCCTCGGCGGCTGGGCTCCAGGAGTAAGTTCAATGCGCTGCACTGGACGTATAGACTGTGGGCGGCCCGCCGGCAAAGCGCAGCTTTGTTTTATATGAGTACAGCTGAGAGCTCTTCCTTCAGCTGTGCCAGCTTTTATTGTTTATGGCGTGGGGACGGGATCGAACCCCCCGCAACTGCTGTCTACGTAAGACCATCACGACTGAGCGCTTGGATTTGTCCTTCGTTTCCCCCAGTGTTTCTGCTTTTTGGTGAAGCTTCATCACTCCTTTTTCCGGGGACACTGATTCTACAGTTCCCCTGCAAAGGATGCATGCGCTGCTGCGAGAGATGAGATATGTTTTCTCTCATTCTGTCTAGGCTTATAGATCTTATGAGGGTCTCCTGGCGCCCAAGAGCANATGAGATATGTTTTCTCTCATTCTGTCTAGGCTTATAGATCTTATGAGGGTCTCCTGGCGCCCAAGAGCACGCAAGCCACTTACACTTTGGATTAGCTCACCAGGAGATAATCATAGGCATTCAGCGGGTGAATAAGTGGGTGTGGGTGTGAGGTCCTGTCTCCTGGTGGTATGAGTTGATAGCAAACTAAATACTTTCACAGGCTGGGCTCGAGGAGTAAGTTCACTGCGATGCACTGGACGTGTAGTCTGTGGCGGACCCGCCGGCCGTCGCCTTCTGTGTTGCATCGGTGGGTGTTGCGGGGAGGCGGCAGCCTGAAGCGGGGTTGCAGCGCACCTCGCTGCGGCTGGTGATACAAGCCAGCCCCACGCGTGCAGGCAACGAGCCTTCAACGAAGCTTCCTTTGCTGCATGCGTTACCTCTGCATGCACTTATAGAATGTTTGTATTTGCTTACACGCAACAACCTACACAGACAAAGTGAAGGCTCCTGTGCTGGCTGCAGGCAGAGCACGCTACAGTATGCAGCAGGCCGCCCAGCCGTGAGGGGTGAAATCCATTGCTTACACAGCCCCCTAC
>NW_013570740.1:4138-4307 GCF_000499745.2 Eimeria mitis | reverse complement strand
CATGCGTTACCTCTGCATGCACTTATAGAATGTTTGTATTTGCTTACACGCAACAACCTACACAGACAAACTGAAAGCTCCTGTGCTAGCTGCAGGCAGAGCACGCTACAGTATGCAGCAGGCCGCCCAGCTGTGAGGGGTGAAATCCACTGCTTACACAGCCCCCTAT
>NW_013570740.1:3450-4038 GCF_000499745.2 Eimeria mitis | reverse complement strand
ATATATATATATATATATATATATATATATATATATATATATATATATATATATATATATATATATTACGAGGGCATATGCGAGCTGCAGCTGGATAAAAGATTTAATAAAAAAGATAAATATAGAAGTGTTTACCTCCGCTCCCCAACCCCAGACACCCTGGGCGCAGCGGCCCAAGGAGCTGGGGGTTGTGTGGGGAGCTGCAGCGCTTGCTGCTGCAGCTGCTGCAGCTGCTGCAGCTGAGCTGCGAGGCAGCAGCGCATGCAAGCCCTCGAAATCCCCCCCCTTCTCTGCATGCACGAACACAGGAGACAGCTGCTGAGCCTACGAGTACGCAGGCCCCAGTACACAGCCTGCATGCAGGCAGCAGTGTATACACCAACACCTCTATAAACACTACACACAGCTGCTCTCTCAGCTGCATATATATAGGCGCTGGCGGCCTCGTCCCCGCTGTAGGGTGTGAGGAGCTCTTACTAATATTATTTTTTTTTTTCCTTCTTCACTCTTGCTGCTGCAGCAGCAGCAGCAGCAGCTGCTGCTGCTGCTGCTGTTGCTGTTCGTTTGCTGCAGCTGCTACTGTATCTC
>NW_013570740.1:2973-3350 GCF_000499745.2 Eimeria mitis | reverse complement strand
GCGCAGCGGCCCAAGGAGCTGGGGGTTGTGTGGGGAGCTGCAGCGCTTGCTGCTGCAGCTGCTGCAGCTGAGCTGCGAGGCAGCAGCGCATGCAAGCCCTGGAACTCCCCCCCCTTCTCTGCATGCACGAACACAGGAGACAGCTGCTGAGCCTACGTGTACGCGGGCCCCAGTACACAGCCTGCATGCAGGCAGCAGTGTATACACCAACGCCTCTATAAACACTACACACAGCTGCTCTCTCAGCTGCATATATATAGGCGCTGGCGGCCTCGTCCCCTCTGTAGGGTGTGAGGAGCTCTTACTAATATTATTTTTTTTTTCCCTTCTTCACTCTTGCTGCTGCTCGTTTGCTGCAGCTGCTACTTTATCTGCTG
>NW_013570740.1:1847-2873 GCF_000499745.2 Eimeria mitis | reverse complement strand
TTTTTTGTTTGTGTGTTTGTTTGTATTTTTGCTTTTTGCTTTTTAAAATAAAAGCATTTGTCTCTACAAAGAAAAGAATATACTGCAGCGCTCCCCTTTTCATTCTCTCTCTTATTGGGCCGCGCGGTGTCGCAGTCTGGGCCGCTGCTGCTGCTGCTGCTGCTGCTGCTGCTGCTGCTGCTGCTGAGTCTTTTGTTGATATCGCTGCTGTCTTTCTCTTCTTTTTCTCTTCGTGGAGACCTCTTGCTTCTCCCCCTACCGGCGGCATCGCTCTGTCTGCCGGCCCACCTGGGGGTTGATCAGCTGCTGCTGCTGCTGCTGCTGCTGCTGCTGCTGCGGCTGCTGCTGCTGCAGCAACGCGGGGCCTCTCCTTCTCTTTTTCCTTCTTACATTTCTGTCTCTGCGTCTCACTGTGCAGTCGCCAGCGCCAGCAGCAGCTCGTGCAGCAGCAGCAGCAGCAGCAGCAGCAGACGCAGACACAGACGCAGCAGCACCGACAACAGCAACACAACACCAGCAGCAGCAGCAGCAACAGCAGCAGCAGCAGCAGCAGGCTCACCATGAAGCCCGAAGACGCACAGGCACCCTCAACAGCAGCAGAAGCCCGCAGCACCAGCGTCGGCTCGCCAGAGGAGACGCCTGGGTGCTCTTCAGCAGCAGCAGCAGCAGCAGCAGCAGCAGCAGCAAAAAAAAACAGCAGCAGCACGCAGACATCTGTGGGGTCCCGCTGCAGCTGTTTCCTCGATTTCTGCTTCTATGCTGCTGTTGCCCTTCTAGCCGCAGGTACGTTGTCTATCTATCCACCCATATACATAGCTAGCTAGCTAGCCAGCTAGCTAGCTAGCTAGCTAGCTAGCAACATACCTAGCTAGCTAGTTGCATACCTACCCAGCTAGCTAGCTAGCTAGCTAGCTGCGTCTTGGATCCCCCCGTTCAGTATTTGTTCTGTGCTTCGAGCTGGGGGGACCCCTGGGGCTAGGGAGTCTCTGTGCTGCCACCACCACCAGCTGCTGCTGCTGCTGCTGT
>NW_013570740.1:1215-1747 GCF_000499745.2 Eimeria mitis | reverse complement strand
CTGCTGTTGCCCTTCTAGCCGCAGGTACGTTGTCTATCTATCCACCCATATACATAGCTAGCTAGCTAGCTAGCTAGCTAGCTAGCAACATACCTAGCTAGCTAGTTGCATACCTACCCAGCTAGCTAGCTAGCTAGCTAGCTAGCTAGCTAGCTGCTGCGTCATGGATCGACCCCTTCAGAATTTGTTCTTTTCTTTGAGCTGGGGGGACCCCTGGGGCTAGGGAGTCTCTGTGCTGCAACCAGCACCACCAGCTGCTGCTGCTGCTGCTGCTGCTGCTGCTGCTGCTGCTGCAGTTGCCGGGGTGCTATACGGGCTGCCCCCTTCACACTGGCTGCACGGAGAGGTGCGGGGGCTGGTGTCTGCTGTCTCCTCTTCTTCTGTCTCTCCATCAGCCTTGCGCCTCGTAAGCGCCTGGGGTGTATGTGCATGCAGCTGGGGTGTATGCGCATGCAGCTGGGGTGTATGCGCATGCAGCTGGGGTGTATGCGCATGCAGCTGCGGTGTATGCGCATGCAGCTGGGGTGTATGT
>NW_013570740.1:972-1115 GCF_000499745.2 Eimeria mitis | reverse complement strand
TCTCCTCTTCTTCTGTCTCTCCATCAGCCTTGCGCCTCGTAAGCGCCTGGGGTGTATGTGCATGCAGCTGCGGTGTATGCGCATGCAGCCGGGGTGTATGCGCATGCAGCTGGGGTGTATGCGCATGCAGCTGCGGTGTATGC
>NW_013570739.1:7414-8068 GCF_000499745.2 Eimeria mitis | reverse complement strand
CCAAAAAAAAATGCAACTCGACGTCCTCACAGGCAAACGCTCTCCCCAGGCATTTCTCGTGAGTTCTTCTTAACCTAGAGCCAGCAGCAGCAGCAGCAGCAGCAGCAATAGCAGCAGGAGCAGTAGCAGCAGCAGGAGCAGTAGCAGCAACAGCAGCAGCAGCAACAACAGGAGCTTTATTAGTATTAGTGTGACCAGCAAAAATATAATAGTAATAGAATTCCTATATATATTAATCCTCACGAATATAAATATAAATATAAATATAATAAAAAAAAAACAACAGGAAATTGCAACAACAGAAGACTGTGAAGCTGCTGGAATTGCCCCCCTTTTGAAGGCAAAAGGGAGAGAAGCGCGAGCTCTTATAAACCACACAAATGCAATAAACAGCAGAAGAAAAGAAATTACTGAATTTCTTAACAAAAACGGATTCTGCACGCTCAGCACAGAGGAACTCAAGTCACGCGTCGATAGATACGGTGAGAAAATATAATATAAAAAAAACAAGAAAATAGAAAAAAAAAGAAAAAAAAGAAAAAAGAAAAAAAGAAAAAGATATGATACACAGATTGCGCAATATATATGCTGTTGAATTTACATATTATATAAAGTGCATATATATCTCTATACATATGATAAAACACGTACATC
>NW_013570739.1:1366-7314 GCF_000499745.2 Eimeria mitis | reverse complement strand
TATATATATATATATATATATATATATATATATATATATATATATATATATTATTATCTATACTAATACTCCGCTTTCTCCTGTTCAGGTTTGACTTGGCTGGAAAGTACTGGTGAGCAGCAGCAGAAGTTAAGAAAATAAATAAATAAGTATAAATAAATAAATATAAATATATTTATATGCAGACGATGAAAGAAGAAAATAAGTAAAAATAAATATAAATAAATATATTTATATGCAAATGATAAAAGAAGAAAATAAAATAAATATAAATATAAATAAATATATTTATATGCAAACGAAAAAAAAGAAAATAAAATAGAAATATTTATCTGCGTTTAGGAGCAAGACTAGGGAGGGATCTGCCCTTCTACCGTCTCTCCTTCTTATAAAAAGAAAAAGAAAAAGAAAAAAAGAAAAAAAGAAAAAAGAATAGATGTCTACCTGCTGCTGCTGCTGCTGCTGCTGTTGCTGCTGCGAGTACTGCAGTAGCAGCAGCTGCTGCAGCTGTTGCGAGTATTGGAGCAGCAGTAGCTGCTGCTGCTGCTGTGAGTACTGCAGCAGCTGCTGCAGCATCCATAGCATCTGCTGCGGCTCCTCCAGCAGCTGTTACTGCAGCAGCTGCAGCAGCAACTTCTGCTGCAGCAGCTGCAGCAGCAACTTCTGCTGCAGCAGCTGCAGCAGCAACTTCTGCTGCAGCAGCTACAGCAGTTGCAGCAGCTACAGCAGCAATTTCTGCTGCTGTCGCATGCATGTGTTTGTATTTTGTTGTTTATTTGTTGTTGTGTTTCTGTTTTCCCCTCAATCATCTTCTAACCCCAAGTCGTCATTGCCTACAGTATCTTCTTCTTCATCTTCTGCTGCTGCTGCTGCTGCTGCTGCTGCTGTTGCATTTGCTTCTGTTGCTGCTGCAGCTGCTGCTTTTGCTGCTTTCGCTGCAGCAGCTAAAAACGGCACGATTTCTTTTTCTGCTGCAGCAAGACTCCTGCTGAGCAAAGTACCCATTTCTTCTTCTTCTTTCTCCTCTTCACTGGGGGCCCCCCCCTCTCTCTCCTTGGGGGCCCCCCTCTCTCTCTCCATGGGGGGGCCCCCCCCCTCTCTCTCCTGGGGGGCCCCCGGCACTACCCCCTCACAAACAATCTGCTTACACTCGCCGTATAAGAAGGTCGCGCTAGCAACCACTGGCAGCCCCTGCAGCTCTGCAGCAAAGGGTACAGGGGGCCCCCTTTTGGGGGCCCCCTCTGGGGGGGCCCCCTCCTGTAGGGGGGCCCCCTGAGGTGTAGGAGAGGGGCTTGTGGGTGTGCTCATAGAAACTGCTGCTGTTGCTGCTGCTGCTGCTGCTGCCGCTGAAATATTGAGTAAAGGAGAAATATAATGTAATTATAAAACACTTAAACTGTGAAAATAAAAGAAAAACAGAAAAAAAATGTAGATGGGGGTAGGCGACAGGGGAGGGGGGCCGGGGGCTTTGTTATGTATCGATACAAGCCAGCAGCAGCAGCAGCAGCAGCAGCAGCAGCAGCAGCAGGAGTGTTGCATGCTGTATGTGTAGTTGTTTGCTTGTATTGTATATATATAAAATAATAATATAATAATATTTATTATAATATAATAATATAATATAATATAATTTGTTTTTTTTTTATATTTTTATATAACAAAGAGCAGCAATTCAGCTGCGGTGCTCACTGTGCCCTTCATAAACGAGAAAGATAAAACAAAATAAATATTTCTACAAATAATATAATATAATATAAATTAAATAAATAAAATAAATAAAATAAATAAAATAAATTAAATAAAATAAATGGGGGCTGCAGCAAAACACGCAGAGACAAACAGATAAACTGCAGCAGCCCCCCCCTACTGCTTACTGCCTTTTCACCCAATGCAATTCGTTTATATATATATATATATATATATATATATATATATTATATATATATATAATATATATTATATATATAATATATATTATATATAATATATATAGAATATAGAGTAGTTGTTCAGTTGTATGCAAGAAACGAAGCAACTGTGCTGTCTATCTGTTTGTATTTGTTTTTATAAAGCGAGAGAACCTAAACCCTAAACCCTAAACTCTAAACCCTAAACCCTAAACCCTAAACCCTAAACAGAAGGAGACTATATATAAAAGCAAATATATATAACTATATATACCTATATATATAAAAGTAAAACAATAAAACAAAAACAACAAAAAATAAAAAAAAGAAAAAAAATAAACAAATATAATAAAAAGAAAAAAAAGATATACACAACAAATTTCACTCCAAAGTTTTGTTTACTCCCTCTGGCGCTGCAGCCACAGAAAGAAGCGGCAAAATAAAATAAATAAATTAAAATAAAATAAAATAAATAAAATAAATAAAATAAAATAAAATATATTCAGTAATAGAGGCAAAAAACAGATTCTCTAGAGGAGCGAACAGCAGCTGCAACAGCTTCCTCCGGCCTCCCGCTGCTGCTGCTGCTGCAGCAGCTGCAGCAGCAGCAGCTGCTGCTGCTGCTACTGCTGCTGCTGCTGCTTCTGCTGCCGCTGTTCCTGCAGCAGCTGCTCCTGCAGCTACTGCTCCTGAAGTGGGTGAAAGTTGAACTGATACTGCTGCATGAGCAGCAGCTGCTGCTGCTGCTGTGAATCCTGCTGCTGCTGCTGCTGCTGTTGCTGCTGCTGCTGCAGCTAATTTACGAAAAGATGAGAGTGGCTGCTGTTGGTAGAAGTGTAGAGAGAAGCAGCAGAGTTGCGGAGCCGCAGCAGCTTGCATGCGAGCTCATCACTCTTGATATCTGCTGCTGCAGTTAGGTGCTGCTGATGGACTTGCTGCAGCAGCAGCAGCCCTTCATCTCCCGGCATAAGAGAAGACAGCATCAGGAGGGGTCTATGGCAGCAGCAGGAGCAGTTTGCTGCTGCTGCTGCTGCTGCTGCTGTTGCTGCTGCAGTAGCACTGCAGCAGCCACAGGAGACAGCAGCTACCTGCTGCCGCTGCTGCTGCTGCTGCTGCTGCGCTGTCTCTGCAAGCATAATAACATTACTAAGGGCATTGAGTGCTGCTTCTGCTGCTCTTCCATCTGCTGCTGCAGCAGCAAGCTCAAGCAAAGCCCACAGATGCTGCAACGCTCCGTGCTGCAGCAGCGGCAGCAGCTGCTGCAGTGTTGCTGCTGTAGTGCATGCATTCGAGACAAGCCAGAGGGCCTCCTTTCTCAGTTCCTCACCGAGCTGCTGCTGCTGCTGCTGCAGCAGCAGCAGTGCATGCACCAGTATGTTGCACTGCAGCAGCTGCTGCAGCTGGCTGCTGCTCCCAACAGCTAGGTTGCTGAGGGCCCAGCACGCCTCTCGTGCTGCAGCAGGCCGCTCCAGCCGCAGCAGCAAGCTGCCTAGACACCGCAGCACAACGGGGGCCCCCCGAGCGCAGCAGGGTTTGTGTATATCACTATATACGAAACTCTTCTCTAGAATGCCGCTGCTGCTGCTGCTGCTGCTGTTGCTGCTGCTGCTGCTGCTGCTGCTGATGCTGCTGTTGTTTTTGCTCGTGCAACGCATGCAGCAGCAGCAGGAGAGAAGCTGCTGCGTCTGTCTAGCTGTGCCTGCAGCAATCTGCCCCACTATTCTTAGAGCTGGATGCAGAGGCAGCAGAATGTGCTGCTGCTGCTCCCAGGCTTGCTGCAGCTGCTGCAGCTGCGGGTTGCATGCGCGGCAGCAGATATTTCTCAGCCCCGTGGAGACATCTAACTCAAAGGCTCGAGCAGCAGCAGCAGCAGCAGCAGCAGGAGCAGCAGCAGCAAGAGTTCCTCCACTACCACTGCTGCTGCAGCTGCTGCTGCTGCTGCTGCTGCTGCTGCCCTCAGCAGCGCAGCAGCAGCAGCCGCTGCTGTGCGCCAGGGTGTGGAGAACGTGCTGCAGCAGCAGCGGCGTCTGCAGCAGCAGCGCAACCCCCNGCTGCTGTGCGCCAGGGTGTGGAGAACGTGCTGCAGCAGCAGCGGCGTCTGCAGCAGCAGCGCAACCCCCTCGGGCCTGCTGACGATACCATCAACAGCCCAGCAGGCATCAGCTAGTGTTTCCTGCTGCAGCAGCAGCTCTGCTTGCTGCTGCGGCTGCAGCACCTGCTGCAGTGAGGCTTGCTGCAGTGCCTGCTGCAGCAACGGCAGCAGCGGACACAGCAACGATGCCTGCACACACAACACACATGCAACAAACCCTAAACCCTAAACCCTAAACCCTAAGTGCTTGCGGCATATAGGGGACAGCAGCAGGCGCATGAAGACTGCGAGGGTTTAGGGTTTAGGGTTTAGGGTTTGAGTTCGATACAGTACAGCTGCAGGGAATAACAGAAAGCATTGGCCCCCATCTCTAGGGTTTAGGGTTTAGGGTTTAGGGTTTAGGGTTTAGAGGGGCTCACGTCGGGCCTGGGGGTCCCCCTGCATAGATTAGATATAAGCCAGACAGCCGTTCTCCATGTCTGCGGGCGCTTGGCGTGCTGCAGCAGCAGCAGCAGCTGCTGATGCAGTGAAGGGAGCAGCAGCAGCAGCTGCTGCAGCTGCTGCTGCTGTTGCTGCAGCAGATGCAGCTGCAGCTGCTGCTGCTGCTGTGCCTGGGGTGGTAGTGCTGCAGCTACAACTTGCTGTATCTGCTGAAGCAGAAGCTGCTGCAGCTGTGGTGTGATGCGATGCTGCTGCACGTTCACTTGCTGCTGCTGCTGCTGCTGCAGCAGCACCTCCTGCTGCTGCTGCTGCTGCTGCTGTGGGGAAAGGAGAGAGAATAGATGCTGCTGCAGCAGCTGCTGCGACAGCACAATGTCTCGGTATGCAGCAGAGTCCCCCGTTAGGTTTCCTAGGGCCCACAGCAGCTGCTCGAAGACTTCTTCTTCTGTGGGGGCCCCCGTACCCTCTCTGGGGGCCCCCCTGCTGCTGCTGCTGCTGCCTGCTGGCTGCAGTGCTGCTGCTGCTGCTACTGCTGCTGCTGCAGCAGCAGCAGGAGAAGGAGGAGATGGGGGAGGAGATGGAGAGCAGCAGCACAAAGACAAACGAGAAGCAGAGAAAGAGAAAATACAACAATATATAAACCCCAGGGTGCCGCTGCTGACGACAGCAGCAGCATCGATGCTGCTGCCGCTGCTGAGGTTTGTAAGACACCAAGCAGCCTCCAGCTGCAGCAGCAACACAGACGCATACAGATATATAGATGCAGCAGCAGAAACTCCTGCTGCTGCTGTTGCTGCTGTGTGCGCTGCTGCTGCTGCTGCTGCTGCTGCTGTTGCAGGAACAGCAGCAGCAGCAAGAAAGCCAGAAACGAGGGCAACTGCAGCAGCAGTAACAGCAGAAGCAGCAACAACTGCAGCAGCAGCAACAGCTGCAGCATCCCCAGAAACAGCAGCAGCACCAGCACTAATAGCAGCAACAACAGCAGCAGCAACAGCAGCAGCAACGGAAACAGCAGCAAAAGCAGCAGCAGCAACCGCACCAGCAACAGCACCAACAACACCACCAGCAGCAACAGCACCAGCAGCAACAGCAGCAGCAGCAACAGCAGCAGCAGCAGCAGCAGCAGCACGAACCATGAGTGCTTTGCTGCTGTGCGCGAGACAGCCAACGAGGAGGGGGAGGGCCCCAGCCCTCAAGGAAGCAGCAATAGGTATCTCTCCTGCAGCAGAAAGCAGCTGCCGCAGCCCCCTTACACCCTTCAGCAGCAGCGACACAGCCTCGTCTTGCTGCTGCTGCTGCTGCTGCTGTTGTTGTTGTTGTTGCTGCTGCTGCTGCTGCTGCAGCGCGCGGTCCAGCAGCGCTGGGAGAGGCTGCAGCAGCCGCACAACTTCTCTGTATATCTCGGGGTTCTCTGCTGCTGCTGCTGCTGCTGCTGCTGCATCTTCAGGTGCAGCAGCACAAGCCGCAGTAGAAGGGGGAGTGTCATCAGCAGCAGACGTTGCTGCTGC
>NW_013570739.1:777-1306 GCF_000499745.2 Eimeria mitis | reverse complement strand
TGCTGCTGCTGTGCTGCTGCTGCTGCTGCTGCTGCTGGTGCTGCGTGCAGCGTGTAGGGGAGGGGGCCAACACTCTATCAGCTGCAGCAGCAAAGAAGAAGAGAAAGACAACGGGGTTGAGAGGCAGTGAGACAGTCACAACACGCAACAAACATCAACAGTTCTGCTGCTGCTGCTGCTGCTGCTGCTGCTGTTGCTGCTAGTGCTGCTGCTGCTGGCTCCGGTGCCGCTGCTGCCGCCGGGAGCTGCTGCTGCTGCAGATGTAAGCTCCTCCTGATGCTTCTTCTGTTGCCGCAGCAGCGGCATTCACTCTTGCTTGCTGCTGTTGCTGCTGCTGTTGCTGTTGCTGCTGTTGCTGCTGTTGCTGCCGCTGCTGCTGCTGCTGATGGCTGTGTTATTTCTATGAGGGTCGGATGAGCTGCAGCAGGCGTTGCTGCTTCTATGCTGCTGAGTAGGTCATTCGCTGCAGCTAGCAGCAGCTAGCGAGGTCCTGCTGCAGGGGATCTACTGCAGCAGCAGCAGCAGCAGC
>NW_013570739.1:0-687 GCF_000499745.2 Eimeria mitis | reverse complement strand
GCAGCAGCAGCTGCTGCTGCTGCTGGTAATCCCCCTTCAGCTGCATCTTCCCCCTCAAAAAGACATTTATAAACACTTTTATATTTTCTTTTTGTTAGGGGGCCCTTTGTTAGTTGCTGCTGGCTGTTTGCTGCGCCCCACAGTGCAGCAGCAGCGGGAGCCGCAGCAGCAGCAGCAGCAGCAATATCGATTGCTGCTGCAGCAGCAGCAACAGACGCAAATAATTACAGGGCCTCAATCATAAAAATATAACAATGGGTAAAAAGAGGAGAAGAGAGGCTGCTGCAGCGGAAGATGCAGCAGCAACGACTGCAGCAGATGCTGCAGCAGCAGCAGCAAATGGTACAGCAGCAGCAGCAGCAGAGTCGCGAGGCGCTCTGCTGCAGCAAAAAATGCAGCGCTTGATGCCTGCAACAGCAGCAGCAGCAGCAGCAGCAGACAGCCCGCAGATGACCCTCCCCATTCGGGGACTCGACGGTGTATGGACAACCCCAAGTACGCAGCAGCAGCAGCAGCAGCAGCAGCAGCAGCAACAGCAGCAGCAGCAACAGCAAAAGCAGCAGCAACAGGAGCAGTCTGGAGGGGGTGGCAGCAAAGGAAAGCAAAAGAAGCAGCAGCAGGCAAAGGGAGGCGATACTGCTATCCCCAGCAGCAGCAGCAGCAGCAGCAGCAGCAGTAGCAGCAGCA
>NW_024016993.1:0-1341 GCF_000499745.2 Eimeria mitis | reverse complement strand
GCAAAGAGATGCAACGCATTCCCCATAGCAAAATAAGGGACGAAGCGGCAAGGAGCGACAAAGTCGAATAGTCCGTGCCTTCCCAGACGTCAGAGGCTCGTGCACAGGGATGTGGAGGAGTCAGCTTCACCCTGACACAAAGAGATATCTGCAACGCCGGAAAAAGGGTCTGGGAGCATGCGCTGCTGTATACAGTAAATGGGAGCTGTCCGCTTCGCCTTCCAAGTCTTCGTACCTCTTTAAGTAGCACCGAACGTCCGCGAACGGTTTGTCGCATTATCGTGGACGAAAATAGGAGAGAAAGGCTTTGACGCGAATACCGTGTTCACACCCCACGTACTTCCCAGCATCGCCACGAAATGCCCGTGTCTTATTCCACACATTCAGAGAAAGCGCGTTGCACCGGCTGCCACAAACCCGCTGATGTCGTGTTCGGACTACGTAACTAGCAGGAGTCCCAGCGCACCGGAGGGTCAGAAAGGAGAGGGTATTTCACCGTATCATCTCTGGTCCCCCGGCGCCCCGCACTGCTACTCGCATAACTACTGCGGATGCGGATCATGCAAGGCCGAAATCCAGCTACCTGCGAAACTACCGCGACATGCTTAGCACCTCTGGCTCAACGCCACTCACACAGTACGTTAGCCTTTGCTACCCCTGTCCCCAGACAAACCCTGCCAAGGCTTATGCCCATGGAGCTTCCAGCTTGTATATGAACGGTACTGTGCTGTACTCTCTGGGAAAGCGGGGGAAGGTACAGATCGCTTCACTATCGCTGACGAGTGCACATGTACAAGGGATCGATACAAGCTCCATATAACTAGGTAAGTAGTGCCCAGCACAAAGCCAGGGCCCAATGCGCCTTTCCTCGCCCCCTGCGCGTACAGGTTCGCCTGTTTAGATGCCAAGCCAATCCCGCCTGAGAGCCCGAATCACAGTCAACGCAACTGTTCCGAAGCCGCGTTGCGCTCAACGTAGCCATTCCGTAGCCACCCGACGAAGGCACGTGCCCTCCTCTGAGCATTAGAAAAACACGTGTTGAGGCCGTGAAGGTATAAAAGGCCAAACGTCGAACAATAGCGAAAAGGCACCCCAGCCCCCCTAAAGGGTACGCTGTCGCTAACGCATCAAGCCCCAAACTTCAGTGGCCCAAGACGACGATATATCCAAGCGAAATACTAGAAGAAGGCGTATGAGGGAGTGCCTACGATAACGTTGTGCACTCACAGAAGGCACAAAAAAGCAGCAGGGTGCACGCCCAACAGAAGATACGCCAGCATATGGCTGTTGCTTGGGACCCGCAATGAGCAGGCATGCACTGGAAATCCAAGCAAAGCTGCA
>NW_024016992.1:0-1342 GCF_000499745.2 Eimeria mitis | reverse complement strand
GTGGAGCAGTAAAATTCCGGTCATATTGGGTACTGCTGCGCTTAACGGAAACTTTCAGCTTCTGAGTAAGTGCTGTGGTATGGATTGCCAGTCGAGAGCTTTCAGAATGCCCGTGGCCAGTCGAACTAGAGTCGTGGCATCCCAACAATCCCTCATTCTGCCCACCGGGGGGGAGCGGCAGCGTCCGCTCAGGCTTTACTGGTTGCCATACCGCGTTGTCCTTCTTGGTTAGTTTTGGTTAGGTTTGTCTTGTTGCACTGCAATGATGAGAAGCGGCGCTTATTTGGTATTTTCGAGTTGTCGCCTTAAGGGAAGTTAATCCCTCGAAGGGCTGTTTCACTAGCAACGCGAGTTCAGAAGAGAGGCCCGTCGCAATCAGATAGAACAAGCAACAGTAGTAGAGCCAAATACCAACGGCTGATGAGG
This sequence comes from Eimeria mitis, assembly GCF_000499745.2. Lineage (NCBI taxonomy): Eukaryota > Apicomplexa > Conoidasida > Eucoccidiorida > Eimeriidae > Eimeria > Eimeria mitis. Next base: position 916 of record NW_024016992.1, on the reverse strand, counting down.
ATTTTCGTTCCTTCCTCGTACTCGCTGTCCGCAAGTGTTGCTTCACTCTTTCGATCAGATCACCTTGACGGCTGGCCATGCAAGGAAGTCCCCGTATGTTGTTGCTGTAATCGGACAAAGAACCGAGGAACCTTTGCTTTTCTGTGATTGTACACAAGCTACAGCCATGCGCAAGTGGCTTCTCAAACTGCGCTGAGTTCGTGTCGAATCATGGTGGGGAAATAGGAACCCCCGAAGAGACCTGTCGTCCGCACGAACAACGAACAGTTCTCGGCTTTAAGTAACCGGTGTCTTTCCGTCCCACTAGAAACAGGAATCTATGCATATGATTACTCAACGCTGGGGGCAAATTGTGAGTACGCTGCCTTTAGAGCTTGGCAGGTGACTGCGCTGACTCAATAAGCAGACAAGTCTAGACAAGTCTGCGAATGCTGGCGTGGAACGCATGATGTATTGGAATCTTAAACAGCGCATCAGCCTGTAACCCCGTGCATCATACCGACTGCGTGAGTAGTTTAAAGCCGGCGTATGTACCACTTTCATCTACGTGTTTTTCAACACTGGATTGTTTCGACCACACCAGTTGTCCCTCAAGCCATGCGTTTTCTTAGCAGATCATCCACTTGCCCCTCGAACGTTTCGTCACGATGGGAGGATAACCTACAGACTGCCCTTCTATCAAATCCTGGGAATACCCCAGGGTTGAGTGCAATGTGGTGCAATGGGATGCCCAGGATAGGGCCGGGCATGCGGAAGCCGTTTGTTACTTAGTTTAGCCCATAACTCTATAGCATCGCTGCTTTTCCTGGGCTGCCGGTTCCACCTCTCCTGTTGTAGACGATGCAGACGCCATTGGACGCGCCGAGAGCTGAACTTTCGCACTGTATCCCAGGGTGCAGACCTTCACAATACTTTC
>NW_024016991.1:0-1342 GCF_000499745.2 Eimeria mitis | reverse complement strand
GGGTTGCTGTTGCCTCCCCCAGCAAAGGGAGAAGAGGGCCCCAAGAAGGGGGGGCCCCACCACCCTTCGAATAAACATGAAGAGCTCAGACTGCAGCAGCCCCCAGATACAGTGCAGCAGCCAGACAGCCGAAAGTCACCACCACATACACGAACACCCAAACCCAAGCCCCCCCTGGCTATCTCCTCTACGCCGCCACCGCCCACCAAACCCATCACTCAACCAACAGACACCCCAAAGACTGATGAAGAAAGAGAGGTCACCTCAGCGGCTCCCCGCACAGATTCTGATAGAGAAAAGCAGCAGGAAACACAAAAAGAGAAAACTGCTCACAAACAAGACACAGAAACACCTGAAACTCCGCCTAAGACTGACACTGCCACAGCCGCCAAGGCTGGTGGGGGTGCTGGTGGGGATGCGGAGGATGCAGCGGCTGGGGAGAGCAAGAGCAAGGCGACGGAGGGCTCGCCGGAGAAGACGAGCGAGGATGAGGGCAAGGCGAAGGCTCCTGCGGCCAAGCTGCCACTGCCTTCGAAGGCAGCGCCTGGCGCCAAGGGGCCTCCGCCTCCTCCCCCCAAAGCCTTGGGGGCCAAGGCGGTTCCTTCTGTGGCTACTGGGGGTGCTGCTGGGGGTGCTGAGGATGCAGCGGCGGCGGAGAGCAAGAGCAAGGCGACGGAGGGCTCGCCGGAGAAGACGAGCGAGGATGAGGGCAAGGCGAAGGCTCCTGCGGCCAAGCTGCCACTGCCTTCGAAGGCAGCGCCTGGCGCCAAGGGGCCTCCGCCTCCTCCCCCCAAAGCCTTGGGGGCCAAGGCGGTTCCTTCTGTGGCTGCTGGGGGTGCTGAGGATGCAGCGGCTGGGGAGAGCAAGAGCAAGGCGACGGAGGGCTCGCCGGAGAAGACGAGCGAGGATGAGGGCAAGGCGAAGGCTCCTGCGGCCAAGCTGCCACTGCCTTCGAAGGCAGCGCCTGGCGCCAAGGGGCCTCCGCCTCCTCCCCCCAAAGCCTTGGGGGCCAAGGCGGTTCCTTCTGTCGCTGCTGGCGGTGCTGCTGGGGGTGCTGCTGGGGGTGCTGAGGATGCAGCGGCTGGGGAGAGCAAGAGCAAGGCGACGGAGGGCTCGCCGGAGAAGACGAGCGAGGATGAGGGCAAGGCGAAGGCTCCTGCGGCCAAGCTGCCACTGCCTTCGAAGGCAGCGCCTGGCGCCAAGGGGCCTCCGCCTCCTCCCCCCAAAGCCTTGGGGGCCAAGGCGGTTCCTTCTGTCGCTGCTGGCGGTGCCGGTGGGGGTGGTGAGGATGCAGCGGCTGGGGAGAGCAAGAGCAAGGCGACGGAGAGCTCGCCGGAGAAGA
>NW_024016990.1:0-1343 GCF_000499745.2 Eimeria mitis | reverse complement strand
CTCTCATATAAACATTTCGCTGCAGTGCTGCTCCTGTGCTCTAGATCGCCATAGAATACACGCACGCACACAGCAACTCCGGAGGAACTCCCGAGTTCGCTTTTATGTTAATTTATTATAATTTTAAAACGTTTGTTTTTGTTCTGGCTGGCGGTGTTTGAGTGTATGGGGCATCTGCTGCTTTTGAGTTTCAGGTTTGTTCAACTTCCACCCGAGCGTGCGGACGGTGCCTTTGGAAATTTCTTTGCACGGTTTCGACGTGTACAACAGAGAAGCACGGTTGCTGGCCATGTCGCGGGCCGTGCATCAGGCGATAAAACTATACACGGCTACAACTGATGACAGCAGAAGCCGTAGCAGCCGTAAACTCAAGAACGTACTTGTATTCTGCTCCGACAGGAAACAATGCAGACTCACCGCGATCGATCTTTTGCTGCAAACAGCAGCGGACGATCAGCCTAAGAAGTATCTGCACGTATCAGGCAAGCGACCTTAACTATGTGTTTCAGTGGTTCAATGGAGCTGGAATTCTTTTTTTTTGAATGTATGGATTAACAGTTGCTCTGTGTTGAAGTTCTTATCTCTTTTGTTTATTGTTTTTCTCCTGCGCTGTTGCAGATGACACGATGAAACAGTACACATCGATCGTGCGCGATAAAATGTTGTTGGAAACGCTCTCATACGGGGTCGGCCTGTACCACTCTGGTTTGTCTGCTGCTGAACGTCTGCTGGTGCAGCAGCTGCACTCCAGCGGGGCCATTCAAGTTGTTGTTGTTGCGGAGGAATCTGCATGGGGCCTTCAGATGAGCTCCCATCTGGTTGTTGTTGTCGACACCAAACGATTCACGGAGAACGGGTGCGTCTTTGTATAATTTCATATTCATTAAGCAACTGAAATCACCATAACTCAATTCAAATCATGCTAAAGAAGAATACAGATAGACAGAGAGGAGCGTTGCAGTGTCTACCAACAGTTGCAGCCATCCGTATGAGGGTCACCATGCGTGCGCATGCACGAGGGGAGCAACACGTTGCTCTCAATGCCTCAGTTATTCTTTTTTTTCTCTTTATGCTTTACGCTGCAGGTACGAAGACTACCCCATTGCAGACGTGCTGCAGATGTTGGGCCGGGCGACTCGCCCTGGTATCGACAAGCATGGGTATGTGGTGCTTCTCTGTCCATCGAGTAAGAGGGAATATTATAAGAAATTCATATTTGAGCCGTTGCCTATTGAATCACAACTTGAACAACACTTGCAAGACCACGTCAATGCTGAAGTTGTACTGAAAACCATCGAAAGCAAACAGGATGCCGTCGACTGGCTCACCTGGTCTTTCCTGTA
>NW_024016989.1:0-1343 GCF_000499745.2 Eimeria mitis | reverse complement strand
GCTGCTGCTGCTGCTGCAGTTGCTGCTCCTGATGACCTCTGCTGCTCTTGTGCTTCAATAAGAAATACCCAACAGCAAAGGGAGGCAACCTCCGGCACTGGGACGTGCCTCGCGTACAAAAAGCATAGAAGAGAAGGCGTCTGAGTCAGAGCTCCCGTTCATGCCGCACTGCGTAGAAGGGGTACCCTTGGTGTTGCTTCTGCTGCTGCTGCTGCTGTATCAGCAGCAGTTTGGGGGAAAGCTCTTCTCCCCGTGCTTCGTATGACAGTATACTGCACAGGCAGAAGAGAAACCCGCACAGACTTTGCTCCCGCGGCAGACGCAGACAGAAAGACAGGCGAAGAAGGAACAGAGAGCAGCGCGCCCCACGCCGTTGATTGAGATATGTAACTGAGCAAATTACAGTCCCTGAAGTATCCTCAGAAACAAAAAGAAGTAATTCTTCAGAAAGTGCAAAGAAGAATGGAGGAAAGCCGAGGAACCGCGACAGCCCGCAAGAGAAATTGCAAGAGGAAAACCGTACAAGTTCTGCAGTGCGTCGGGTGTCTCGGCAGCTGTTTAAAGTGCAAAAAACCGGCGAAATAACCGGAATGTTTCATCACTTTGCATCAAAAGATTAAAAAGGATATTGCAGGTTCCTCAACCGCAACCTAGAAAGCCCCGCCGCTTCCCTCCCCGTGTTTAGGCGCCATGTTCAGGTTTCAGCGGCTGGGGGGCCGATCTGCTCTCATTTTGCGCGAAAACAAGGGAATTAAAGTTCTGTTTGTGCTCTTTTACGAATTTAGACATCTATTGGCGCTCGAGGCGACGGAAACACCCCCTGCAAGCTGCTCTTGGTGCTGCTTTCCTCTCAGATCCTGCGGCAGCCCAGCGGCTTCTTCCTATGTGTAGCTGTTTTCATCACAAGTAAGGGGGTGTTATTTGTAGTTTTCACGACACAAAGTTCATTTTCTTCTCTTTTGGTTGCGAAATAAACCCGTATTCCCTCTATTTTCTCGCCGTTGGTTCATGAATACAGGCGCGATGCAGGGGTGGTGTGGCGCTGCATTCGACACGCGGCAAGTTGATCTATGCGTCTTCTCTCTTCGGCATTAGCAGCTTCTTTTTGTGGTTTTTAGAGGCTGTAAATCCGAAGAAGTTCTTTCAGGAGGAGTTCCTCCTCCTCCTTGGCTCTTCTCCGCCCCCGGCGGCGCCGCGGCCTGTGTTGCTGTCAGCTTGCATTCGAGGGAAGAGGTGAGTGCAGACGGGCAGCAGAGACTGAGAGGGGCGTTGCCCGCTCCTTCTCTTCTCATCGCCTTCACGCTATTCAGGCGAGCTAAAGGACTCCAGCTGCAGCGGCTGCA
>NW_024016988.1:0-1343 GCF_000499745.2 Eimeria mitis | reverse complement strand
GTGCACCTGCAGTGTTCGTCACCTACTGTTACTCCAGCAGCTTGTTGAACGCCGCTGCCGCTAGTGTCGATTCGTCGCCATGCCGGAAGGACGTGGTGCGGCTCGTTCTAGAGATGCAGTGTATCACGAAGAACAAAGCGTAGCTTACTCACCATTTTGGCTATCGTTTGCGGAGTTGTGGATAATTGATGTGGTGCTGGTGTTTGGTAACCTTGGCATGCCGTGCAAAAGGTGGTATGTTCAACCTGTAGGCTGTTCATACCTGCCGAGTCTTAGATACATGACAAAGGGGAATCGCATTTCAGTCAGCGCATCAGTGATTTGGTGTGCTTTTTACATTGGTTCCTGGAGAGTGGGTGGGGTCAGGTAGCTGCGCAGTAAGATGTCAACGGCTATTCGTTTCCGCGAGTTGTCTTTACGCGGTCACCACGTATTGAAGACCAATACATTCTGAAATAAATTGAGGGGCAGCGATTTGTAAAGAAGATATATTCCGAATACGAGTAATGTGTTCGTTTCCAACAGCAAGTACGCTGGATGCCTGAATAACGAGTCCCTGTGTAATATTCCTGCAACAATTTAGTCGGCAGTTGCAACCACAAGGGAGAGCGTAGTTGGGGTTAAAAGCAATTGGCTTCACCTCTGAGCNGCTTCACCTCTGAGCTGACCAGGCCTTGTGCAGCCTATCAACGTGTTCGAAAGCACGAAGAATCTCCGAGTGACGTGGGGTTTGGGGCTTTTCTTCCAACAGTCGATACGAGTGCTCCACCCACGACTCGCAGCGCTTTGCGGCCAGCGGCGGTTGCTCACATGAGTGCGGGGATTATGAGCGGTGAAAAGCTCGAGAGCCTGCAACTGGTGTGCATGGCGGGGATATGCACGGTGACCGTGGGGCAGCTTCATGCGTTGAAGGCCGCGGCTGGGTCCTGCCCCCCCAATCTGGCAGGTTAGTACGGCAACTGAGAGCCCCCGGTACACTTCAGATGTCACTGGAGTATGACTAGGTGTGTCAGGTGTGTCACCTGCGCGCAGGGGGACTTTGATATCGATGAGGACCCGATGTTCGTTTTGCTGTGGTGTCAATGTCGGCAAGCGAACAGTCAGTGGTGGTGTCGACGCTTGAATGTATCGTACCCAAGCATGTATACCACAGAGGTTGGTTAGCACGTTATCTGCGCGCGGCGTACATGTGGTTTGCACCCTTGGTGCACCTGCAGAGTTCGTCACCTACTGTCACTCTAGCAACATGGTGCGGCTCGTTCTATAGGTGTCATTTGTTACGAAGAAGAAAGCCTAGCTCATTCTGCGTTCTAACGTTTGTTTGTAGAGTCGTGGGTAATTGA
>NW_024016986.1:0-1343 GCF_000499745.2 Eimeria mitis | reverse complement strand
GTTGTAGTCGCGTTCGCCCCCCACCACTTATTGCGATCAGTAAATGCTGCATCCGCTGCGGCCGTTAGGAATGTCTCAGGCTGCCTCGCAGAACTCATATTTCACCACAAAATAGCCCGACATAACAAGCAACAACGACGCGCGCCCCAACGCCAAACAAGCATCACTTGTTACAACGCGAAGACCTAGACCAGCACGCATGTTTTTCACATCCATTCCTGAGCTCGCAGGCAAAAACGCGACAACACCCACTACCGCGCCGAGAAAATCAATTTCCCTGGCGTGCATCAGGCTTGCTACAAACATCGCCATGCGCTGGAAAACTCGCATCTCCAGAACTCCTTCACGTTATCATGTACCTATCCTCTGGCCAAAACAACTCGAGAACGCAACGCCAGGAAAGGATTTGCTACGCTGTATCTGTAGAGCGGAGCATAAAGCTTGTAAGCAACCACGATCGTAACAGAGGCAGGTCGCCTACCCGTCCGCCAAATTGGTAGCGCACTTTTATCAGCAAACGAACCTGATTGCAACCAGGGGGAACGAACCAACCCTACAATTACTGCCAGTTGCTAAGCATTGCCGTTGGCTGCATGGGGCCCTCCTGGCAAATCGCAACTTGCGGGAGAAAATGCGAAAATTGAAAATGCTCAGGACGTGCTGGAAACATAGCGCAAGTGCGCGCCGAGTATCCGCGTCTCGCTGGTTTCGGCCAACTATGCCGGAATGTCATGAACGCGTTGCCGTGATATGCCAAACTTGGACGAACCAAGGCCAGTCGTACTACAATAAAATAAAGCTATACCAAGCCCTACGCACCTTCAAGGATTTGGCCGCAGCAAAAGCATCTGATTGTACTACAGGGCCGCGTGTGCCTTGGGATGCCCAACAGCTTCACGAGCAGCTATCGCCGCTGTGTCTTCTGCGCAAACGCCATGTGTGCATACTCATTTCCTGTAGGACCCGTCGATGGCCGACTCCCGCCACGCGAACCCCCCTTCCCGGCACAGGAACAACCATCGTACACAACCGAGCTGCCCATCAGCAATACGAGGCGTTTGACGCAAATCACCGCCCATCCGCTACTGCCTCGTACGTACTACGTATTGCGCTCCACACATATCTCCTCAATGCACTGATATATTTTGTGCCAACCGGCGTTTTATCGCAAATGCACATAGCTGCGCAAATACACTCCACCTCAGTAAATACCCAAGCAGAGCGCGACTAAAGCAAAGCCAGCCCCCACGTCCCCTCACACTCCAACTTAGTGCGTCTCCACGCATGCATGCATACTCCAGGCCGGCTGTCAGGCAGCCTACAATTATTCAGCCATCTTTGCG
>NW_024016984.1:0-1344 GCF_000499745.2 Eimeria mitis | reverse complement strand
GGACGGCCAGAACCTCTTGGAACCGTGACATCTTCCAGCAATAGGCCTGCGTGGTCGGGAAGGTGGTTAGGGCATACTTTGGTATAGGATAACTGCTTTCGTCTTGGTAGTTGCTCACGATGTATGGGCTAGGTGGCTGAAGCTTGCTCATCCTGGCGCTCAGGCTCCACGGATCAAATTGGAGTGTGTCTACCGTCTTCACAAATCGCGGATGTGAATCAGGTATAGTCGATATTATACTCTGCTAAACTGCGTAGCTGTGTGTGATATCCTTGGAGACAAGTTGAGTCGGACCGCATTCTAGTCAGTTCACGTGCATTGGGAAGACGGTGTTTTTCGCTGCAGATGATTCATGAGTGCGTCGAATATTTGCAAGCTATCCACACGCGCTGGATGGGTGGCTTCATTTTAGTTTTGCGTCACCGCAGGATTTGTATCACATCTGCTGGTGCTGCAGAGGGGATGTACTGCGGTGTTGAGGCCACTATGCACTGCGGTGTTGGGTGTTGGGGTCACTGTAGGAAGACGCGATCTTGCGTCTATTCTTTAGGCTTCATCTCCTCTGGAACGTCACAGCTCGTCGAGCAGTGTGCGCGCGTATCGCAGCAGGCCTAGTAGTTTAGGATTAAGCGCAATGCAGGACGTACGGAGACGTGAAGCTGCATCATGGAAGGTATGGCATGGCGACACGACTGTGGCTCATGGCATGATAGGACGGCTCAACACTACGTTTATTCGTGGCCACTGTGGTCATGTGTGCACAAAGGCCTCCTTTGTAAAGTAACTAAGTTGTTAGTAATTGGCGATCGATATGGCGCTTGGACTTTGACGGCAGAGCTGTCGATCTGCTAGTTTCCGTGGCCACCTCGGCGATCAGTTGCAGGGGCGACGCATGGCACAACCAGCCGAGAAAGATTCCCCTGGTTGTGCTATGTGCCGTTGCACTTTGTATGCTATCGTGCAATAGATCAAGGCTGACTCTTTGACTTCTGAAGGTGTGCAGCGCCATGAGCAAGTGCATATCGGCGGTTCCGCATTACACCCTCTGCCGACAAGGAATGGCACTGCTTCGTTTTGCTTGTTTTCAAATGTGCAGTGTCGAATGGTTCGGGATCTAGGGGCTGCATCGGCTGGATGGCCATTCGTGCCTTTGCCTGTAGGGAACGCTGTGTTGTGCGTGCTTCACTGTGGGTGGCGAGGGTTTGCGCCATGTCTTGGCTTGTGTAGGTTTACGACCTCCGGGTGAGGAAGTGGTCATCATCAATCATTTCGTCGTGCACAGGACACGCAGCCTGGTACTATTTGCTGACATTGGCTTTGCACGGCTAGACACAAATAAGGGGG
>NW_024016983.1:0-1345 GCF_000499745.2 Eimeria mitis | reverse complement strand
TTCATCATCAAAGACATCAAAGGTACCGAATTGTTTAACTCCTTGCTGCTGCAGCAGCAGCAGCAAAGCCCTACTAAACCTACAAAAGGGTGCTTCTCTCTTTCCCTTTATAAATAACATAACTGGTTTTTGGTTTATAAGCAAAGACAAACGTGAATACAACTCTTCTTCTGTCTCCTTTTTTTTTTCTCCTGTTAGCTGCTGCACTGCTGCTGCTGCTGCTGCTGCATCTGCTGCTGCTGATAGAGCTCCTAAACAAGACACCAGCCGCGGCATATCGAAACCCACCAAACGGCCCACCACCTTCTCCCCCTACACACACAAGCAGCAGCAGCAGCAGCAGCAGCAGCAGCAGCAGAAGCAGAAGAGGAGACAGTTGTAAAGGAAATAGTTGTGGGGAGAACGCACAAACAGCAGCAGCAGCAGCAGAAGCAGCAGCAGCAGCAGCAAAGGAGACAGGTGTAAAGGAGACTGTTATGGAGACAACACAAACGCAGCAGCAGCAGCAGCAGCAGCAGCAGCGGCAGCGGCAGCAGCAAAGGAGATAGATGTAGAGGAAACAGTTGTGAAAGAGGCCACAAAAACACAGCAGCAGCAGCAGAAGCAGCAACAGCAGCAGCAGCAGCAGGGCGAGATACAACAACAACAAAGGAGACAGCTAGAAAGGAGACAATTAAAAAAAAAGAAAAAAACAAAAAGGAGACAACAAAGACAAACCCAAAGAAAGTTTATTGTGGGGTGTCTAGACACCCCAGCATTGGCGAGGAGACAGGCAGAAGCAGCAGCAACGTCGATGCAGCCGAAGGAGACAGCAGCGAAATCCTAAACAAAACAAACAACAGCAGCAGCAGCAGCAGCAAACAATATTTTTTATTAGACATAGAGCAGCAGCAGCAGCAACAGCAGCAGCAGCTGCTGCTGCTGCTGCTGGTGTAGCTGCTGATGGTACTCTGGATGCAGCAGCAGCAGCAGCAGCAGCAACTGCAGCAGCAGCAACTGCAGCAGGCAAAGCGACAGCAACAGCTGCTCCATCGCCACCTGCAGCACCAACACTGTCACCAGCAGCAACAGCAGCAGCAGCAACAGCAGCAGCAACAGCAGCTGCAGCAGCAGCAGCAACAGCAGCAGCCAAAGCAACAGCAGCAGCTGCACGATCTCCATCTGCAGCACCCACCACCACCATCAGCAACAACAGCAGCAACAGCAGCAACAACAACACCATCACCAGCAGCAACAGCGGCAGCAGCAGCAACAGCAGCAGCAGCAGCAGCAAGATGTATAAAAGGAGTTTACCTGCTGCAGATGCGGCAGCGCCAGCAGCAGCTGCTGCGAGGGGCCCTCAGCA
>NW_024016982.1:0-1349 GCF_000499745.2 Eimeria mitis | reverse complement strand
AGCCGTGCGTGGCGGAGACAGAGATGTTGCGTTTGATCTTCAGGAGCGCTTGCACGAAACGGGGCAGTTGTGATGTGGGACGGGGAGTGCGGACTGTGCTTGTACACGCATTTCTCATTCCTAGAATGTGTGTTCGATAGCAAGGGTCGGTCGTGAACGGCTCTACGTTCATCTGGCAAGTGGAAAGATGTGGCTACGAGTGGCCATAGGCTTATGCGGAAGTGTGTAGCTGATTAAATTGTTCCTGGCAAGCTACTGCAAGGAGCAGCAGCTTCTTGCTGGCTGTCGGTTTGTAGCAGGTGGCGTGTTTCTGTCGTCCACACTTCAGGTGAAGACGAGTGTATGCTACGAGCAATTATTGTAAAGCTTCAATCATAATGCAGTTGAGGAGCGAAACTCAGGTTTAGGACGCGTGACCCCATTTCCTCAACCCTTGCAACATGCATTGCAACGTGCATTGCGCCCTCGCAGCGGCGAAATTGTGGCACCATTCCCCGCTGCTGAAGCTGAAACACGAAGGCGTTGCCGTGGATACATCTATGCGGTGAGTTGGCGTTCGTTGCCTAGTGAGAACACAACGGAGGAATTAGTTGCGTTGAGATGCATGGTTTGCCTGTAGCAAAGCAACCCCTATACCGGCTTTTCAGCGGCGTTCGAGCTGCAGGCGATGGTGTGCTCCAAAATAGTGGTGTATCCAGACCGGGCTGGGAGTTCGCGCAACATGCATTGCAGGTGGGTGTTTGACTTGGAAGGGTTAGCAAATGCACTGCTTCAGGATACCATGCAAATACCACTAATGAATGTGCCACTATTGTTCGGTCTGCTGCGGCTTCTCCCGACAGTTGTTTGTAGTGCCTTCACAGAGTCTGCACTATCGACCGGGGATGCCAAGCGTTCTGCATCTCTACGAGACGTCCCGGACGATGGGTTTGTTGTTGGATGCTTCCAGGAAAGCATTTGCTGTGGGCCAATATTTCGTTAAGCGAATTGCATTATGCTTGACTTGGCTTTGGTCATCCGCGCCTTTAGCACCTTCGTTGCAGCAGACTCGCTGGAAGTCTCCGACCTCTCGTGCGGCACATGCAACGTTACAGGCGGTTTGCATGCGTTGTCATAGACCGTGTGTTGCAGCATCCCTGCTTGCCCTCAGCTTCGCCAGCAGCACGACTTCGATATTGCCTGTTGCGAAGTGGAGGGCGTACATTGTCTTGGGGTATTGCCATCAATATTGCTTTTGCCTTTTATGCATGTGTATTTTTGTGAATGGTCCGACGGCGGGACGTGCAGAGTTGGTTGAGTGAAGTTGTGGACGACGCCTAGACTGCTTGGGAACTATGTGGAGCTGCGGA
>NW_024016981.1:0-1349 GCF_000499745.2 Eimeria mitis | reverse complement strand
CTCTTGCTGCTGCTGCTGCTGTTGCTGCTGCTGCTGTTGCTGCTGCTGCTGTTGCTGCTGCTGCTGCTGCCGCCACTGTTGCTGCTCCTGCGGTTGCTTCTGCTGCGGTTGCTGCTGCTGCTGTTGCTGCTGCTGCTGCTGCTGCCGCTGTTGCTGCTGCTGCTGCAGTACCCCTTCGCCTCGATGGCTCCACCGACGCGGCTGCTGCTGCGGAGGCGGCTCTCTTGTTATACTGCTGTTGCTGCTACTGTTCCTGCTTCTGCTGCAGTTGTTGCTGCTGCTGCTGCAGTTGCTGCTGCTGCTGCTGATGCTGCCGCTGCTGCAGTTGTTGTTGCTGCTGCTGCAGTTGCTGCTGCCTCTGCTGCTGCCGCCGCTGCTGTTCCTGCTGCTGCTGTTGTTGCTGTTGTTGCTGCTGCTGCTGCTGCTGCTGCAGCTTCGTGCTGCAACTGGGGGCCTCCCTGGGGCCTCTGCCCGGCGAGCAGCAGCAAAGCAGCAGAGGGTTGTGTTGGTTATTTCTTTAGGATGAGGAGATAAATACAATCAAACAAACACATACTGCTGCTGCTGCTGCTGCTGCTGCTGTTGCTGCTGCTGTTGCTGCTGCTGTTGCTTCTGCTGCAGCTAGAGCATCGGGGCTGAATGTCGGCTGCTGCTGCTGCTGCTGCTGCTGCTGCAGCATGGAGAAGCTACTGAGTGTATATTTATTGTATTTTTATTTGTTTATTTAATGAATTTTATTAATTAAATTAATAAATACAACAAAAAGAAAAGTGTATTCTGCTTGCATGCCCTTTCGCTGCTGCAGCAACAGCAGCAGCTGCAGCAGCAGCAGCAGCAGCAGCAGCAGAAATTGTTGCTTCTAGCAGGTGCTGCAGCAGACTCTGAACGAAATATAATTAAATATTTATTTATTTATTTATTTATTTATTTGTTTATTATTTAATTTGTTATTTCTGCAATTCTGAAGGGAGGGAATCACCGCCAGCTTCTCATCGGCTTCCTTATAAACCACCCTCTCCACTCTCGGGTGTATCTGCAGCTGCTGCGGTGTCTGTACACCTCGGGGTGTATCTGCAGCTGCTGCGGTGTCTGTACACCTCGGTGCAGCTGCTGCGGTGTCTATACACCTCGGGGTGTATCTGCAGCTGCTGCAGTGTGTGTACACCTCGGGGTGTATCTGCAGCTGCTGCGGTGTCTATACACCTGGGGGTGTATCTGCGGCTGCTGCGGTGTCTGTACACCCTGGGGTGTATAGGCAGCTCTGTGTATCTGTAGGTGTTTCTTTCATCGCCTGCTGTATCATAAACAGCCCATCAGCAGCAGAGAAATAAATAACATATATATATATA
>NW_024016980.1:0-1349 GCF_000499745.2 Eimeria mitis | reverse complement strand
TTGCTAAGCATTTTCCTATGTTCCAGTGTTCTTGCTGTGTTGATACTAGTGGTGCAGTGAAGTGAGGTCATTACCCAGAGCAGCGTCAGAGAATGGCGAGGAAAACTGGTCTCTTATTTCTATATATTGAGTTTAGGATTGAGCGTAGGCGCTACACGCCTGGTCTCAGCAACACGCGTCGAAGCTGCGCAGCATTGTACGGCATGCGTTCATCGAGCTGGGGTGCCTATATTTCCTCGGGGCTCGCAAACCAATGTTGGCAGTTGTATGCTGGTCTCGTGTGGTAGGACGGCTCCAACGTGTAGACACGTCCACTATGCGGCAGTAACTCTCAAGGCCCGGAATACCCCGCAGTCTTCGCTACCTCCGTGCATGGCATGCTTTGTCTGATAACGCGCTGATGTGTAGGGGCCAGCTGTCTGCAGCTCTATGTCTTCGGCATTTAGGTCTCTAACTCAAGCGATAAGGCGTTTCTGAGGCCTTCTTGTAACCTCGGTATGGCGGGAGAGATACTATTATTGAGGACGTGCGTTGGCGTTGCACTACCGTCTAGCACGATAGTGTTCCCATTGTGTTCGTAATCAGAAGTGCTGCTTAGGCCGTGTGGATGAAGCAGCAATTCCGCATGGTAGGCTTGCGGAAGGGCTCGCTGTTTGCTGCATTCACTCGCGAGATGCACTAAGTACCCAGTGGTTGCGGGGAGGCTGGAAAGGAAGAATCTAATGCAGACAGCTGACTTGTGAAGGCGTTTTGCTGGATTCACCTCCTTACAAGCCGCACCGCGTGTCCTTCATGATTTTAGGACGACCCTCCTGCAAGCGCCATATCCGCGCGATGCGCAGGGCCGTACGTTTTGGTCGTCTGGTTTTCAGATTGCGCCGTAAGGCATGTGCAAGCAAGTCGCATAGGGCGTCTCCTGCACTCGGGTGGACTGGACTGTCTGTGTCGCGCCACAAGGTTTGCGCAGCTTGAGATGGTGGGTCTCTGGGCTCTGCAACTGGGGTCGGCCGTGCTTGCCCGTCGCGGAAGAGAGCGTTGCTTTTGTTCATGTTTAGATGTTTGATCGCTTCTCCTTCCATTCCTGCTTGGACTGGTGTGTCCGCGCATTCTTACCCCACATTGTGGCAACTGTTGCTGCAACGAGCAAATGTGGAAAAAGGACGTGTAGCGGCGGTGTGTGAGTTTTGCATCTGCGAGTTGGCCAATTTTCAATAGCCTTTGGGGCGAATGGACAGAAGCTGCAAGACTTTGGTATAAACGTGGACCTGCGGTCGGCAGCGGGGAAGCTGAGCGTCGGAAGGGATATTCAATTTATGCATTTACTGCGTCGTGAGCTTTGCGTGAAGCGA
>NW_024016979.1:0-1350 GCF_000499745.2 Eimeria mitis | reverse complement strand
TAGCTAGCTAGCTTTAGTACCCAGAGCTGGAGAGTACCGGGCGGGGATCGTCCCCACAGGTATAAGACTCGGTGACTAGAATTTAATTAAAAAAAATATTAAAATAAATAAAATATAAATCAATTAAATAAATTAAAAATAAATTTAATAAAAGAAACAACACGAAGACAGCAGCAGATGTCTCCTCCGGTGTATGTGTTTCTGGTGTATGTGCATCACCGAGGTGCCTATACACTGCAGCAGCAGCAATCTATATTTCATCTATCTAAAAGAAAAAGAAAATAAATTAAATAAATTAATTAAAAACATTATAAACAAACTCATTACTACATGTAAATATACATACAAAGCCAAGGGGGCCCCCAGGTGCGCGCCTTAAGGCTGCTGTGCATGGAGGGGGCCCCCGGGGGCCCCCTAAGAAGTTTATGTATAGCGATAGGTAATAAGCAGTTTCTGACGATAAAATAAAATAAATTAAATATATATAAATAAATTGGGCTGTATGTACACCCCAGAAGACCTAGGGCCCCCAGCGATCCCGCGCCTCAGCCCTCTTATTTGTATTTTTTCAGCTGTACATACACCTGAGCATGGGGTGTATGCAGTAAAGAATATTCAATCTGCTGCTCCTGTTGCTGCGGTTGCTGCTGCTGCTGTTGCTGCTGCTGCTGCTGCTCATATTGCTGCTGTAGCTCCCCTCCTTCACGTTAACTCATCGGAGCTCAGGACCCACCGCTGCTGCTGCTGCTGCTGCTGCTGCTGCTGCTGCTGCAGCTGCTTCTCGTGCTGCTGCTGCCTCAGCTGCAGCGCTTAGGAGTTGAATGTTGAGTGTGTATTTGTAGTTTTCTGTTGGTGTTACTGGGGCCCCCCCAGGTGTTCTAGGGCCCCCCCCATTGGTGACCTGGGGGCCCCTAGGTGACCTTGGGGGCCCCCAGTACCCTCGCGGGCTGCTCGTGGTTGGTGGGGGGCCCCCTGAAACAGGGGCCCCTGCTGCAGCAGTAAGAGCTCGATGGAGAGCCTTGGGGCTGCTGCTGCAGAGCAGGATGCATGCGTTCCTACTTATATACATTCTCAGCAGTTGCTGTTGTCTTCTGGTGTATCTACATCTCCCCCTAGCTGGGCTCTATATAATATAAACTCAGGGGCCCCCGGGGGCCCCCTATATACCCCAAGCTGCTGCAGGGTACCAACACAAACAAAAAAAATAAAAAAACAAAAGACAAGCCGAGTTAATTGCTTAAGGAGAATGCTTATTCTTCTCTCCAGCTGTATCTTTGCTTTCTCTTCCTGTTAGTTATACACTATATATATATATATATATATATATATATATATATATATATATATATA
>NW_024016978.1:0-1351 GCF_000499745.2 Eimeria mitis | reverse complement strand
ACTGCCTAGCTACACTTTTGAAATACGTATCCGACAGCTGGTGAGTGTGCAGCGGTCCTCTAACTGTGCTGCAGCTTCGTCGTCGTTGTTACGCTCGTTTGTCAGCGTTTTGTCGGCAGAAAATCGCCTTCGCTTCTGCAGCCCCGCGTTCTTTCTCGTTTCTTTGGCATGCGTTATCAGGCCGTCAGACTGCGGTGCCTAACTGAAATTTACTATCTGGGAAACGCCTGTTTCAACACGTGTTTGCCCAGTGCCTAGCAAGCCATTTGTGTATAATCCACTACAAGCTACATTTACACCTTGCATTGTTCGGTGCATCCTGCGTCCACCTTTGAAACAAATGAGGCGGCGTCCGTATCCAAACACAACTAGGGATCAGTGAGAGGATGACCCTGCCGCATGACTGCCGCCTTTGGCCGTCTTCAGGCAGGCGCATTGTTCCTTTGGGCGGCATGAAGGGACGCAATGCAATCCTGCGTTCTCGTGGCAGCGTGATGCGTTTGAGGATGAACGAATTGGACTGCGCTTAACTTCACAGTGCGGCTCATTAGTTTTCCGTCTGCGATTGGTATCTATCTAGCTTGGCAGTGTGCTTACTGGGCGTCCGAGGCTGCATTCGCCGAACCCACTGGCCTGTACGCTTTTCCATCCTTTGCTCTGCGCTGATCGCGATGCTCTCGTTCCTATGTGCGCTGTTTTGCTTGATTAACTGTGTTTTGCGCTTGCTTGTTTGCGAGGTGAGCTCGCTGTTTGGGTTGGTACCTTGTGCACTACGGGCGCATTCTGCTCCAAGCTGTTCATTGACCCTACAATGCACATCCCACTAAGCGTGCACTACGGCAGAAAGTGTGTTGAGGGCTTGAAAGAGGGAAACGGAGCTAAATGCTGGTTGTACTATTTTTTCTTTGTAACTGTCTCGGCTTGGCATCTGAACACACACCTAGGTTGGTGTTTGCCCTAATACCGCAGTAGGCTTTGTAGCGCGAAAGAGTAGCAGTTTATGAGTTATCTGTTAGTGGGCACTCCCGGTTGGATATCACGGCTATTGAAAACGAAGACGTCAAGCTGCGCGCACCCATAAACATGCGTCCGCAAGCCAGGCACGCCGGCCACTAGCTCAAATCACAGACGAAGCGTTCGATGGAGAAGAGCGTCGCTGCGCATGCCCCCCTTTGTAAGCAAAAAGCTGCTTCTGTGTAGTTGGGGCTACAGCGTGCGATCATGTTTTTAGCCTACTCACGGCAAACCATTTGGGCCGGAAACCGTTTCCACGGCTTCTGTTTTAGGCGTGTTCCCAGCATACCGAAGGCGAGCTGCTTAGCATTTCAGGTCATTGCAGATCTCCGCTTGT
>NW_024016977.1:0-1351 GCF_000499745.2 Eimeria mitis | reverse complement strand
CAGCGCCCCGCCGCTCCGCTGCAGCGCGGAGAGAAGCTGCACCGACGGCGACAGAGCTTTCTCTGCAGCAAAACCACAAACACAGCAGCAAACAATGCAGCAGCAGCAGCAGCAGCAGCAGTAGCAGCAGTAGCACGCCAGAAGGCGTCAAGGAATATCGCTGCTCATCTGGCGTTTGCGGCTACCTGCTCTGTAGTCCTGTTGCTGCAGCACCATGCAGCAGCATGCACCAGCAGCAGCAGCAGCAGCAGCAGCAATATGTTAGTGTTCTTACCAGCTAGCTGCTGTGTGAGCTGCTTTCTCGTTGGCAGCTCAGCTAGCAGAGAAACACTAGGAGAGGGAATGAGGCGGTCGGGGGTGAGAGCAGCAGCACGCAGCAGCGGTGGTGGGGCTCCGCGCGGCTTTCCTAGTGCTGCTTCTGCTGCTGCTTCTGCTGCAGCAGCAGCAGCAGCAGCTGCTGCTGCTGCTGCCTTCGCCTCCGCGCTGTCTCTCCCCTTCGATGCAGCAGCAGCAGCAGCAGCAGCTGTGCGGGTGATGAGAGGTAAATACTCAGCTGGGGGGGCGTCATCTACAGGCAGCAGAATATATTTATCTCCTGGCTTTCTCCGTGTGTTGTCTGCTGCTGCTGCTGCTGCTCTTTCTTTGTTAGCAGCAGCAGCAGCAGCAGCATGCTGCAGCACAACACCGACTGCCTCGCTTACTCTATCTTCTGCTGCAGCAGATGCATGCACAAAGACATACAGATATTCTCCTTTTAGCTGCTGCAGCAGCAGCACCGCCGACTCAGCCACAGCCCTCGCAGCACCCCCAACATTCACAGCTTTCTTTGCTTTTTCTTCTGTTGCTGCTGCTGCTGCTGCTGCTGCTGCATAGTCTTCAGGCTCAGGCAGCTCCATCGCCTCTAAATCCATAGGTGGGGCCTCAGAAGCAGCAGCAGCAGCAGCAGCAGCAGCAGCAGCGGATCGATTCCCTGCTGCTGTCTTCTTAGCGGCACTCTTGCTGCTGCTGCTGCTGCTGCTTTTGCTGCTAGACTGCTTCGTTGCAGCAGACGCCGAAGGCTGCCCCTCAGCAGCGTCTTGCTGCTGCTGCTGCTGCTGCTGCTGCTGCTGCTGCTGCTGCAGGTCCACTCCTAGGATTTCATATATCTCTTCGTCAGTGAGGGGGGGGTCATCCCAGCGGCCCCACAAGCGTGCATGCAACTCCTCATCATACACTTGCTGCTGCTCTTGCTGCTGCTGCTCTTGCTGCTGCTGCTGCTGCTGCTGCTGCTGCTGCTGCTCCTGCTGCAGCTGGAGAATAGCTGTGCGCATGAGGGAGTTTTTGATTCGCTTCAGCAGCACAAATTTATGCA
>NW_024016976.1:0-1351 GCF_000499745.2 Eimeria mitis | reverse complement strand
GGACTGGTACGTTTCAGTCTGTATGGGAGCAGGCTAGGATGTGTATGTGCATGCGTGCACATTGACCCAGTTGCGGCGTGAAAAATGCGGGGACGCGTTTCGATTGCACCGTTCTCTCCTTTCCTATCGGCTAGGGCAGGCTGTTTCTGCTCTGGAGTGTGTGTTCGTGAGACCTAGCCTGTAGCTGCAGGGGACGTCTAGTAGTATTGACGGCAAGTGCCGCAGTGTATGATGGTAGCGTTTCTTCCAGGAACGGAAGCAGCGATTCGCGAGTAGCGATCGACGGCGCGGTAAACCCGAGTTATGTACATATTCATGGCACTGGTACAAAGGAGGGCGGAACGTCGGACTTGTTACGTTGGTACTCGGTACAACAGATAGCGGACCCCGTGGCGTAGGCGGGCGTTTCTACTTGGTCAATATCATTCAACTTGTTCTGTGTGTGCAGTGTGTGCAAGTTATGAATGTGTCACCGGATAAGGGCGGACCGCTCATGAAGCTGCACCATTCGGTAGCTTACTTGCTCCTGATTCCCTTGCCCCTGCTGAGAATAGTTATATCCTCTGACAGGAGTATACGCAATATACGCAGTATAGGCCAAAATATGGGGTGACTGTATGCGTGAGCGTTGTTGGGTTCTGCAGTTCTTGTGCGTGCGTCTGTGGCCCCGGTATGGCAAAGCTTTCTTTCGTAATCCGGTCGCGCGGTGCTTTGCCCAGGAAGTACGACGCTTGCGGAAAACGCATTTGGTCTGCACGGGTATCTTTATTGTTACGTTTAAGGCCTTCTCATGCATGCAACGTGTGTATAAGTGAAATGATTATGCATGTGTGGAGTTCCTCTGTGAGGCGACGTGGGGGGGGGGCTTTTGCTTTAAACGTGCTTGTCTTTGGTATTAACCGGGGAACGTTGCTCCACCACTTCAATATACGCTTGCGAGACACGATGTAGCATTAAAAAGGATCTCAGTGAACTGATAATGCAGTGTGTCTGCAGCGCAATATGCTGTAGGAGGCAGCATCGACAACGTGGCTTTTTGTGTTCAATGCTTAGTGTATCTTTGGCAAACCCGGTCAGGCCTGATGGGAACGGTCCAGCGGAGGGCGGGAATGCTGCAGAACGGGCGTCAACCGACAGCGTGGCCAACTACAACTTTTTCATTTATTAAGACATCCGTACGAAAGAACGCGGGACATGTTGCACTTCCTGTAGCTAGTGAATAACGCACAGTAAAGCGGAAGGAGTATTACCGGTGGGTAATTCTGGTTTCGCGGGGTTACATATGTTTTTGGAGTTCGGCATGCGCGCAACTAATAAATGTGCCGCTGGATTTTCTTTGAGCGCGGCATCT
>NW_024016975.1:0-1351 GCF_000499745.2 Eimeria mitis | reverse complement strand
AGCCCTGCGATGCATTTGGGTGCAAGGCGTTCCTCATGTGGCGATCGAGTGCCCTTGGGGTGCTGCGATGCACACGCCCTGTGAACAGAAAAGCACCAGCCGTTCGACAGGAGCGTTGGGGGCATTCGTCTCAACTGGGGCAGCCGTTCACCTGCACTTTGTGAGTTTCTATGAGCGCATGCCGTGGGAATGAATGCTTTGCACCTTCTATGACGTTGCATCCGGGGGATCTGAAGGTGCAGGATGCCTTGGTCAACTGCGAGCTACCCTAGCGTTCGATGCCTGAATAGTTGTCTTCGCTCTTAGGGCTTGCTATCCTCTGCCTGGCGGGATCGGATGTGAGCGGAAGCATGTGGCCAGCGGTATCGAAGCCACGAAAATACAGTCGTTGCTGATTACGTTAGTTGTATTAGTTTGCGTGCTGTTGATGAAGGTGCATGACGGACTTGTTGAAGCTTGCACCCTTAGTGCAAAGCGCCACTACACAGCCTAGGCTGTTCCAGACTCCCTTAGGCCTCTCCGTGAATATAGTTAAGCACTGGGGCGTATGCAGCCATGTCATGNGCAGCGGAAAGGAGCTACTGTCGAAAGAGAAGACAACGCGCCCGTCACCGCTGTGTTCATGATAGCTTCTGACGGCTCCATACCGAGGGTGCTTATTCCCCTGCTCAAACTAGATGCTGTGGAAAGTTGTCTAGATTGAGCGTGCGGCAGATTTGCTGCGAAGTTTTAGTATCGCCCATTGATCACCTGTTGTCATATCTCGGCACGAGAGTATATGTTCAGGTCGAGTCTTGCTATATCCTTTTGCCAATACTCTGGCCAGCGTACACGGCGTTGCCGATAAGCGGACCGAAGGCGCGCAGGTGCGGATAAAGCAACGGAAGTGTCGCGTTTGGGTCTGCGTGACGGCACTGCCCTTTGAGAATGTAAACATGTCGATATTTGGCTTGCCGTTAGTTTCCCTCTAGCCGTTCTCGCGTGGCGGACTCTCGTCTTTGGATGCTGCAAAAGACCACGAGTTTCGCTGGAAAACATTGGTACATGTTTACGTGAGATGCATTCGCACTGCATCTGGCTCCTTGGGGTATGGCAAATATTGTTGCGTTGTCTTTCCTCTTTGCAACGAGTCAGAGCAAGACGGGGATAGTTTTCAGCCTGGTGCAAGGCTGCTGTTAAGCTGCTTCTCTTAACAGTGGAGCTGCGAAGATGCCGTCACGCATCCCCTGGAGCCCGGATTGTTTTTGGCTTATGGTCGCCCGTTGAATCGCTCAAACATACCATCTGCTGAGTGAGGTCAGGGCGATTGCGTGCGGGTTCAGGAAGTGGGTCAGGAGCCGCCTAGCATTTG
>NW_024016974.1:0-1352 GCF_000499745.2 Eimeria mitis | reverse complement strand
CCTCTGTAACAAATGTAGCACCTTCTGTGTGAAGTAAGTCTGTGCTTTCCTAGTTATTTGCTGGCTGGCTGCTGGCTGCAAAGTAAGCGCTAAGAGGGTGCTTGGCTGTGCATGCACACGGACTTCTCCTGCAGCAGGTACTTCAACGTGCTGCGTTGCACCTCGTATCAACTCGCTCCACTCTCTCCCCTTGCCCCAAGCCCTTGGGCTTTCAATCTCAGGCTGGCTGCGGACTGGGGAGGAGTTCAGCGGCCTCTTGCAGAGTTTTATTTTCTGTGTTTTCGCTCTGTTGTAGCTCGCGACAGCCCCCATACAATATCGAGAATCACCGTTGCAACAAACGCATGCAAAGGCCCAGCGTAGGAGCACAGAGGGTGTGCAGTGGTGTGTGGAGCTGATGCATGCACTTGGTTTAGTTTATAAAAAGGAACACGATCACACCAGCTGCTTTCTAGAGCGAGTTTACTACTCTCTCAGGGGCCCCCCACATGAAAGTACACAGAATTCATCGGCCTGTGCATGCTTGCTGCACTTCTGTGGAGCCAGTGGGCCCTGGCACTTTGTTTAACCCATTTATTTTTTTTATTTATTTCGTTTATGCAGAGAAACCAGAGAACAAGTGTGTGCGTGCACCGATCGATCTGAGCACCTTAGAGTGTGCTGCTGGGGGTATTCATTCAGGTCCTTGTGGACGATGAAATTCATTGTATTTAATGTGATGGTAGAATTTAATTTATTTTTTCCATTAAAATAAAAAAAAGAAGAAAAAAATATAAATTTTTTGGTGTGAGTACAACACACAAAAGTACAGAAGGCGCACCACACCACACCCCCACCGCGAGACGGCTCCGTGCTGCTGCTGTTGTTCTTTTCTGAGAAGAATCTGCGGAAAGCATGAGGAAACTTGAAATAAAACAAAAAAAAATTAGATATTTTATGTTATTTTTTCTTTTTTTTTTTCAATAAACATTTTTTTCTCTCTATATACAGGATGGCTTGCCCAAGCCTTGCAGGTGTCGATCTGCTCTCACCAGCCAGATGCTGCACGCTACACAATGGAGTTAAAATACCTCTTATTGGTCTCGGTACTTGGCGTCTTCGTGGAGAAAAACTTCGTTCAGGTGTATATGCAGCTCTCAAAGAAAGATATGCACTCATAGATAGTGCCGCTGTATATGGAAATGAACAAGAAATTCAACAACTACTCAAGGATGCTGGTCAGCTTTCTATTGCTAGGAGTGCAACATATTCTACTTTATATATATATATATATATATATATATGTATATATATATATGTGTATATATATATATATATATATATATATATATATATATATATATATATATATA
>NW_024016973.1:0-1354 GCF_000499745.2 Eimeria mitis | reverse complement strand
TATATATATATGTATATATATATATATATATATATATATATATATATGTATAACGAGTGCCATGATATGAAGTCTGTGAAAGAGATCTCTGCTTCTCTCTCCTTGTGCTCTCTTCTCCATAACGCACCCAAAGGGGTACGGCTTCTCCTAACAAGTAACAACTTAAGGGTTTAGGGTTTAGGGTTTAGGGTTTAGGGTTGGCGCAACAAAGATGAGTGTATCTACACGGGGCCCGCGGTGGGTTTTCCTTAACATATATAAACAACGAAGCACCGCGAGATACAGGCACAGGCAAGTTTATGCTCAGCCCCGCAGGAGAGAAGGGGACAGCTGAATAGAGAAAAATTAAAAAAGGGAAGGTATCGATAGACAGTGCCGGAGACAGTAGAAGCAGCAGTCCTCGATAAACAGAAGCCCAGCGATGCATCTATATATTTTTTATAGCTCTGCTTTCTCAGCTAGAGAGAGAAAAATATTTTTTTTTTTTTTATCCACAAATTCTCATCGTCTCTGCGGTGTAAACCCAGCCACGCGCTCGGCCTCGCCCCAGCACCGCCAATGGAGAGAGACGCTCTGTTGGGGACTGAGCCGCCGCGAAGGCCTGGAGCCTGGATGAGTTGACGCTGCTGAGAAGAAGAAAAACTTGCGCAGCAAAATATAAAATAAAAGAATTCTCAACCCCCTAACTGATAAACACACCGGGAGACACGGAGAGAAAATAACACAGGGATGGAATCTATCGATGAAGCTACACAGAGGAAGCACAGCCCCGTGGCCTCGCAGCCCCGCAGCCTCGCAGCTCCGCAGCCTCGCAGCCCCGCTGCTCCGCAGCCTCGCAGCCTCGCAGCCCCGCAGCCCTGCAGCCCCGCAGCCTCGCTGCTCTGGAGCCCCGCAGCCCCGCAGCCCCGCAGCCTCACAGCCTGGCAGCCTCGTAGCCTCACAGGCTCGCAGCTCCGCAGCCTCGCAGCCCAGCAGCCTCTCAGGCTCGTAGCCCCGCAGCCTCGCAGCCCTTCTCTTCATTGGCGCAGAGCCTGCGCCAATGCTCCGTGAATATCCAGCGGGCCTCACCACAGTGTAACAAAGCTACGGTGTATAGACACGGGCCCAACGGATAGAGTGATCATAGTTTAATGATTTGGGGCTTAGACGACGGAATTGTGTAAATTGATACAACTCTAGATATACGATGAGGGGATTCAGTAGAAGCTATGCATGCATGCGTCTCCGCAATAAGAATTTAGTTTGTTTTGCCTGCGGGAAGAAGAAGGAAATAGTGAATGCTTGTAAACTGAGACAGCATCAGTCTCCTGCATGCGGAGAAGAGTAAAAACTTAACCCCAATAAGAAAGGGATG
>NW_024016972.1:0-1354 GCF_000499745.2 Eimeria mitis | reverse complement strand
CCTCCTACCAAGTATTGCCATGAACATGCACTGCACAACCAATTTACTGAGGTCGTTAGTAACATTCAACCCTGTCTCGCAAATTCATATCGCAGCCCCGAACCCCCCTGTCGGCACCCGGCACTGATTTAAACCAGGCAAAACGCAGCACACGCAAACACTGCACCAACTGCAAATACATGCAGCTTCTAGAGGGAGGCATCCTGGTCGAATCGCCTCTTGTTGGAAGACTAACGACTGTCAAGCGCGCGCATACTGCGGGCCTCCTTCCGGTTTCCTCCTGCACCCTACTTTGGAATGCTACTAGGATTTTGCAATGCGTGCCATGCTCCAGCAACTGCCAGCGACATATTCATATATTGATTGCACCAATCGCGAGCACAAACAGTTCATTCCCGCTATCATGCAAGCTGAAACATCTGCATGCCGACACGCGCGCTGACAAGATGCGTTTGAGCTGTGGAGGGGCACCGAACTGCTGTTTCCAGCGGCACAACGCTTCGCTTTCGTAGCGCCACCAGTTTATCTCGCGCATACCTCCTGGCCAAAGCAGCGTGCTAGCACAACGCCAGAGAAGACTTCGCCACGCCGTGGCCGGAAACATGCGCACACACAGCCCACCCACACGAAGCCTAGGCATGCACTTCCTATAGCTCTCCAACAAGTATGGCGTACACACCTGTCGGCACCAGGCACTGATTTAAACCAGGCAAAACGAACCACACGCAAACCGCGGACCAACTGCAAAACAGTGCAGCTTCCAGAGGGAGGCATCCTGGTCGAATCGCCTCTTGTTGGAAGACTAGCGACTGTCAAGCGTGCGCAGACTGCGGGCATCCTTCCGGTTTCCTCCTGCACCCTACTTTGGAATGCTACTAAGATTTTGCAATGCGTGCCATGCGCCAGCAACTGCCAGCGACATACCCATATATTGATTGCACCAATCGCGAACAAAAACAGTTCATTCCTGCTATCATGCAAGCTAAAGCATCCGCGTGCGCATGCGGGCGCTGACAAGATGCGTTTGAGCCGCGAAGGTGCAGCAAACTGTTGCTCTCATTTGCACGACGCTTCGCGTTCGCAGCGGTACCAGTTTACCATGCGCATACCGCCTGGCCAAACGGGCATACCTCCTGGCCAAAGCAGCGTGCCACCACAAGGCCAGAGAAGGATTCGCCACACCGTGGCCGGAACGACGCGCACACACTGCACACCCTCACGAAGCTTAGGCATGCCCTTCCGATAGCTCTCCAACAAGTATGACGTACACACCTGTGGGCACCAGGCACTGATTTAAACCAGGCAAAACGAACCAAACGCAAACACTGCACCAACTGCAAATACATGCAGCTGC
>NW_024016971.1:0-13335 GCF_000499745.2 Eimeria mitis | reverse complement strand
GCTTAATGCCATCCGCGCTTATTCGATAGCCCAGGTATGTTAACTCCCGCTGTCCGAACCTGCACTTCGCAAGTGCGGAGCATTTGCTCCAGAGTGCGGTTGACCCTCTCCGTTTGCCCATCCGACTGCCGGTGGTAAGGTAAGGGCATCGCCCGCTTGATGTGGAAGCGTTGGCACAACTGTTGCCACAGTTGTGACTGGAAGCGAGGGTCCCGATCCGAGATTAGGACATCCGGAAAGCCGTGGTAGCGGATCAACCGGTCTGCGAGCAATTCGATAGTCCGCTGCTGTGGCTGTCTTCTTCGTAGGAATAAAGTGGGCCATCTTGCTTAAGGAATCGACAAGGACCAGGATGCTGTCGTGGCCTCGAGGAGTAAGGGGTAGATCCGTTATAAAGTCTAAGCCGACGTGAGGGCGAGCAATAACCGAGGGAATATTGATGAAGAATCGAGAAGGAGCTGGAGGAGGTGCGAGGAATCAGAGTGAATCAGTGCCTGATCAAATATTCCGAACGAAAATGGCAGCGACAGAAGATGGGGCCGATATGCGGACCTTTCTAAGTCTGGCGGAGCAGGAATTTCGAGAAATGAAGATTGCAGAGGATCAATGGGGATTACTGGTGAGGAAATATTTAACAGGACGAGCTGTCAAGCAGTGGGATTATGTATATCGATCAGGAATCGACATGACAGACTGGCCTCTGGTGCGTAGAAGACTTTGCGAAAGGTAAAACTTTGTCGATTTGGGACGTATTTCAACAAGCCCCATGTCAATATGGACAGTCCTTCCCCAGGAAAATGGGAGTGAGCAATTACATAAAAAGTACAGGACTCTCAAGATTCCGGATACTGCAAAGCCCTTCGACCTATATACTGACGCTTCAGGCTATGCACTGGGTGCTGCGCTGGAGTCATTGTCTGACTCAGGAAACCAATCAGAGCTTTCATTTTGTTCTATCACTTGGTGCAGTTATTGGGTTAGTCTGTGGTTTCTCGATCACATCCGCCAGCATAACCTTGCGAAAATGATTAACTCAGCTACTGGGGCTTCGGGAACCCACTAACGCTCACTGTTGGGTTTTGTATCTGCGTTTGTGTTGTTGCCGGGGACACAAGAAGCAGAGCTGCGGACATTATCTTGGTGCACCCACTGATGAGAGGGAGGTGAAGCTCCGAGGGCGCTATGTTCCCCAAGGCCCCAGTGCTAGGATTCCGGTGACTGCATTCAGTCATCAAAAAGGGAGAACTCTAGCTTAGCCATATGCCATGGTGATTCTTCATCATCCTTAGTATGCGTTAGAACTGCCAAAGGTGTAGGGAAGTCTTCCTCTGCCTGCGAATTCTCATGACTAATAAGTGCGCAGCACAAGGCTCCTTGTTGCTCCTCAGGTAACCTCAGGGCAACGGACTTCTCAACTTCGGGCAAAACCAACGCCATATTCAAACCTCGTAGTAGAGTTCGTAGTCCAAGTGTGTTGCCTCTTGCTTGTTCGATCAATGCTTTAATAGACAATGTCTTTCCTGGCTTGGCGCGGTGCTTAGTGCGCTTAGGAGGCGACCGTAGAAGGGGGGCGCCCTCAACTTCGGTCATCTGAGCCACTTGCCTCGACAGAAGACCGTACGGCTGTTCCGCTGGAGTCCGTATGAGCGCTGCTGCGTCACAGTCTTCAGTTCGTTTGTCCACATGTGTGCGAAGAAGGGACAGTTCACACCACCTGCCATCCATGTAAGTTCCCAACGTGTCCGATTCGATGCACCAGGCAACTTTATGGTCAGTCAACCAATCAGACCCTAATTCTATATCATAAAGAACGGGGCCTACTAAATAATCGCCGGTGAAACATTCACGTCCACACCAAACCGGCAAGCTCTTCACAGTTCGATCAATACACAACTGGACACTGAGCCTAGCAAGTTTCTCTTCAGCAACGTCTAGGCTCCCTCGTTTAAACGTTGAGATAGCGGCTCTCTATGCTGTGTTGTCGTCGAGGAAGTGTGGCTGACCTTTTCTGTTCTCGTACGATCAGGTGTTTGAGAATCACGTGCGTCCCAACTGGCCATCGTGGAAAGACGAAGGCTTACAACGCAATGTGCAGAACTTATTGCAGGCCCACTATGCGGATCCACACTAACACTAATGTTGTTCCCCCGCTACGGAGCCTTGACGGCGGTTAATCATGTTGAAGCAGCATATCTGTTCCAGCGCGTGGTAATTCCTTCACGGCAGTGGAGCCAAGTAACTTTGGACTTCGCCGCTGATTCGCCAGGAAAGATGCGCCATCTTACTGGGTGAGTCCACCACCAAAATTGCGTCAGATTGATTTGAAGAATCAATCTGACGCAATTTGGTGATGGTGGTGGACTCACCCAGTAAGATCGCGCACCGTTCCCCGACAACGGAACCCTCTACACGGGCAGATAGCATAGAGCTATTAGCGTTCCGCCTCATTCGATACCCTGGGATTGTGGATCCGCTTATCATCCAGATGCGAACACAGCTGGTCCCAAAGCTTTGCTTGGAAACGACGATCGTTTTCATCACTAAATTAGCAATGTCAACGGCCTACCATCCGATACCGATGGTCGAGCAGAGCAGGTCAACAGAGCATCGGAGCAGATGATGCGGACTTGTATGTATACCTTACAGAGGATATGAAATGAGGGAAAAAGCAGAATACACGACCAAACGGTGCTTCGCGACTCCAGGAACCGCAAACAAACAGGGATAAGCATCCTACAACTAGGACGCCCCTAGGAACCTGAAGGAAAATCTATGTTGAGACTAGAGCTCACCCATTGTGAAACTCCCCACAAGGAAAATTGGTGGTTGGAGGCGAGCCGGGGGCCGTGCTAGAGCCCCGTATGCATCTGACACCTAGCTCGCATCGCGCCAAAGCGCGCGTCTCACCGAGGGACGATCCCTCTCCCTCTCAGCACGCAGACAGCGATCACCACCCGCATCTAGCGGCAGTCTCGTGCTGATCCTTGAAAGTATGTGATGAAGCTGCAAGACTCGAGTCCGAACCCCCCACCTGATGTTTGAGAGTTTATAGCATAAGCAACTGGACCGAGCCCGGCACACAGGCTAGTGGTACTTCCTCAACGCCATGCCCCCCTTCCGGTGTTCGATGGTCACCGTGTGCACTGACACGGAATCCAACAGCTTCCACTGGAAAGAGTACCTACCATCACTTACGGCGTAGTATAAATAATCAAGAAGGAAGATACACCCCCCCAACTCCTCATCGACTACTTTCAGTTCCCTCTCTCCAGGAGGAATCCTTTAGCATGCTGCAGCGCCAAAGAATGCAAAAGATGAATGGGATTGACGAGCAGCGCAGCTCAAGTCAACATCGTAGATTTGAGTCAACAACAACATGTTAATATTGATTCATGTTCTTGTGTGGCGTTCATCTATGATGAAATATTCTTCTTTATTATCCACTGCTGGCCTCGCCGGAGCCAATCCCACCACCAGGCTTCGTTCTATCGCTGCATTGCATAGATCTATCTTGGAGTACATCATCGGCTGCCCCTCCTGCCTCCCGCTGCATAAAAGAATGATATATGAGCCCCGTTCTGCCCACCCCCCACAACAGCAACAGCCGCAACCCGCTTCGCTGACGGCCTCGGGTCGTCGTCCGCTTGCCTCCAGGCGAATCGCGTGAAGTGCTTAGCCCTTATCTATGAGCCGCGCTGCAACCCGCCGTTGCCAAGGCTGCTGCCGCTCACTCCCGCTAGACGACTGCACTACCAGCGGCCTCTATACCAGTAGCCACCGCAGCCGGCCCTTCTGCTGCTCTAGCATACGCTGCTGCTAC
The DNA here is from genome assembly GCF_000499745.2 of Eimeria mitis. NCBI lineage: Eukaryota > Apicomplexa > Conoidasida > Eucoccidiorida > Eimeriidae > Eimeria > Eimeria mitis. Next base: position 9,515 of record NW_024016971.1, on the reverse strand, counting down.
ACCCATACTTCTTGGCTGTCCCGCTGGTGTTGCTGTTGCTGCGCCGATGCCTTACCATAGAGCCACAACCGCCGCAGCTTCAGCTCTCCCACAGATTGCTGCCGCTCCCCCTGTAGCTATAAATGCTGCTGTAGTTCTCTTTTACGGTTTTGGCGTGGTTGCAGCAGCACCAGAAGCAGCACCAGCTGCTGCTTCTGCCTCTCTATCCCGCTGCTCACTGGGTCCCCTTGCTGGCCTATCATAAACCACATCTGCAGACTTCCGCTTCCCCCTCCTTCAGTATATTGCAGCATCTTTGAGTCTCGTCTCCGGCCCACCCTTCCCTTGCTGCTGCTGCTGCTACTTGTGCTACTCTTGCTGCTACGGCCTGTCTGCTGTCTTCCGTGTATCACACCAGCTACTACTGTTGCAGTTGTGCTGACCCCACCACCCACAGCCTCTCCCTTTGCTCATTCGCAGCTAATTCAACACAAGAAAGGTTTCTTCCTCCACGGTGGCTCCCGCTTACACCCCCAAACTTTCCAGGGAGATGGTCGCCCCTCTGGCGATCCCTCCGGGGGCCCCTGAAGGGGCCCCTCTGGGGACCCCCGCACAGACCTCTCTACGGGCCCCTCTGGGGGCCCCCTAACGGTTCTCTCTACGGGCCCTTCTGGGGGCCCCCGCAAGGGCCTCTCTATTTGCCTCTCTATTTGCCCGTCTGGTGCCCCCCTCACGATCCTCTGTACTGGCCCCTCTGGGGACTCCCGCAGGGGCCCCCTTCCCTGTCCCTCGTCTGTATGTTTCGCTTCACTAAGCCTGCATGTTGAGTCTCGCCGCACAACGGAGGCAAATTCAAATTCACGGCTGCGCGAGCGGCTCCGCAGCAGAACACGGCGGCCTTCTGCACAGTTATTAACTCGGCCTCTAGGGGGCCCCTGAGGGGCCTCAGGGGCCCCCATAGACCGAGGGCCCCCCCGGGACTCAGGGGCCCCCACAGATCTGGGGGCCCCCCGGTGCCCCCCTACCTGTGATGAGTGAATAGAGCGAGATGACTGACGCACACAGGTATGGCTGGAAGAAGAAGCGAAGTATGAATCTGTTGATACTGCCGCTGCAGTTGCTGCTGCTGCAGCAGCAGCAGCTGCTGCTGCTGCTGTTTCTGGTGTTACTGCGTCTGATGCTGCTTGTAGCACCACAGCAGCAGGCGCACAGACACGTCTGTGTGTCGGCTGCTCGCAGCTTCGGCCTGAACTCTTGCTGCGGCTCCGAGGTGCACTGCCTTCGTTGCTAAAGGAACACCTGCCGCTGCTTCTGCTGCTGCTGCTGTTGCTGCTGCTGCTGCTGCTGACAGCCCGGAGAGAGAAACTCGAGCTGCTGTCTGTCTTCATATATTCTGCCTCTCTTATTCTGCGGCGTTCTTCAGGCTGACCCTCAAACGAAGACCACTGGTCATCTCGCCAGCTGCGTTCATATGTCTCGTGACGCTGCTGCTGCTGCTGCTGCTGCTCCTGTTCCTGCATTCGTCGGTGTTGCGCCTCGCGTAGCTGCACTTGCTGCTGTGGTTTCTGCTGCAGCGGCTCCTGCTGCTGCTGCTGCTGCTGTTCGTTTTGCTTCAGATAGCCATCCCCGCTGTTGTGAGCCTGCTGCTGCTGCGGCGTTTGTTGCTGCTGCATTTGCTGCTGCCCTAGACGGTTAGCTCGCCACAGCGGCAGGCTCGCACCTGCTTCTTGTTGCTGCTGCTGTTGCTGCGGTTGCTGCTGCTGCTGCTGTTGCTGCTGCTGCTCATGGTCGTCTTGCTGCTGCTGACGTCTGTCTGTACGCTGCTGTGCTGTTGTCCCCTCTATACGTTGCTGGCTAGTCTGCTGCTGCTGCTGCTGCTGCTGCTGATCTTCGTTTGCGGATCCCTCTGAATAATCCCTTTGGGTTTGAAAACGCTGCAACGGCTCTTGATGCATGTCTTGCTGCTGCTGCTGCTGCTGCTGCTGCCGCTGTTGCCGCTGCTGCTCAGGGCTGCGGCTGCGTGGCCTCAAGCGGTGGTCTCCTCGCCCCTCACACGACCTAGGGCTGTGTTGTCTGCTTTCCCTGAATTGCTGCCGCTGCTGCTGGTGCTGCTGCTGGTGCTGCTGCTGCTGCTCACGATAGCTGGGAGAATGCTGCTGCTGCTGCTGATACCGCTCCCGCTGCTGATCATGATTCCTATTATAATACGGATGCTCCCGCCTGCCGCTTCTGCTCCTCTCCTCCACAGACGGAGACCGACGGCGATGCCGAGATGACCAGCTGCTGCTGCTGCTGCTACTGCTGCTGCTGCTGCTGCTGCTGTAGTAGCCTCTGCTGCTGCTGCTGCTGCTGCTGCCGTTGCTGTTGTAGCTGCCGCTGTAGCTGCTGTTGCTTCTGCTGTAGCTGCCACTGTAGCTGCTGCTGCTATAGTTTCTGCTGTAGCTGCTGCTGTTCCTGTTGTAACTGCTGCTGCTGCTGCTGCTGCTGCTGCTGCTGCTGCTGTAGCTGCTGCTGTCAGGACCTGTGCTGCTGCGGCGGCTGCCTGGCCTGCTGCGATGCGCAGCAGGAGTTGCTGCTTCTCTGTCTCTGTTTGTTTCTCTGTGTCTCCTCTGCTGCTCCCATACCCTCTCCCTACTAGAACCACGAGAAGCCTCACCCTGCCGCTGCCGCTGCTGCTGCCGCTGCTGCCGCTGCTGCTGCTGCTCCCACCACGGCTGCTGCTGCTGCTGCTGCTGCTGCTGCTCCCTGTCCTCCTCCCTGTAGTCCCGGCGAATCCTCCTCGCTCGTATTTCAACATCAGGAGACTCAGATCGCTGCAACCGCCAATCCCGCCGCTCGTGCTGCTGCTGCTGCTGCTGTTGCTGCTGCCGCTGCCGTTCTTGCTGGTGGTGGTGGTGCTGCTGCTGCTGTTGCAGCTGATAATGCTGCTGCTGCTGTGAACGGTGCTGGCCCGGGCTTCCTCTCCTCTCCCGATACTGCTGCCAATCCTCCTCGCTCCGCCTGTGCTGCTGCTGCTGCTGCTGTTGCTGCCGCTGCTGCTGCTGCTGCTGCTGCTGCTGGCGATCCTGGGCATCGTAACTCCGATTCTGTTTCTGTGTGTGCGAAGCTTGCTGCTGCTGTTCTTGCATCTGCTGTTGCTGTTCATGTTGTCGTTGCTGTTGTTGCTGCTGCTGCTGCTGCTGCTGCTGCTGCTGCTGTTCTTCCTGCTGCTGCTGCTGCTGTTCTTCCTGCTGCTGCTGCTGCTCCGTGCTGCAGCCCAACTCGCTGCAGCTGAAGCCCCGCATCAACTCTTCATACATTTCCGTCACTCTTCTGAATTTCTCGGCGAAGTCAAAAACTCCATTTGTATGAGCAGCAGCAGCAGCTGCAGCAGCAGGAGGTGCTGCTTTTGCTACTGCTGCTGCTGCTGCTGCTGCAGAGGCTGCTGCTGCTGCTGCTGCTGCTGCTGAAGCTGCTAAGGCTTCTGCATCAGCTGCTGTTACACCCCGGGGGGTTATGCCTGCTGATGATGTACTTGCTGCTGCTGCTGCTCCCGCTGCTGTTGCTGCTGATGCTGTTGTTGCTTCTGCTGCTGCTTTTGCTGCAGTTGCTGCTGCCTGAGCTGAATCCGGCGCTTCTGCGTTTGCTGCTGCTGCTGCCTGTGGTGATGCTGCTGCAGCTGCTGCTGGAGCTGCTGCTGCAGCTGCTGCTGTTCCCCTATGCGTACCGACAGAGGAGCACATATTTTCTGCTGAAGAAATATACTCTCCTCTCGCTTTGCTGCTGCTGCTGGAGGCAGCAGCAGCAGCAGCAGCCGGAGCAGCAGCAACAGCCGGAGCAGCGGCAGCAGCAGCAGCAGGTGCAGCAGCAGCAGCAGTAGCAGCAGTTGGTGAGTCTATCTTGCGCATTTTCTTTCTCCCTTCTGCTGCTTTTAAAGGCTTGGGAGCCTCATAAACATTCATTTGCACTTCGCTGCTGCTGCTGCTGCTGCTGCTGCTGCAGTTGCTGCTGCTGCTGCTGCTGCTGCTGCTCTTGCTTTTGCTGTTGCTGCTGGGGTTGTCTCCGCATGCATTGGCCTTGGGCTTCAGAGCAGCTGCCTCGGCTGAGATATTTCGCTGCTGCTCCTGGATGCCCACTGCTGCTGCTGCTGCTGTTGCTGCTGCTGCTGCTGCTGCTCCTCCGCTGGTACGGCTGCTGTTGCTGCTGTTGCTGCCCTTGCTGCTGCCTTTGCTGCTGCTTTTGCTGCAGGTGCTCTCTCTCCCATGCCTCACCGCTGCGGTTCGTTTCTCCTGCATAGCAGCAGCAGCTGCAGCAGCAGCAGGCGTTGCTGTTGCTGCTGCTACTACTGCTGCTGCTGTTGTTGCTGTTGCTGCTGCTGCTGCTGCTGGGCGTTCTGCTGCTAAGGCCTTTCGGGTGTATATAACATTCTGAAACTCATCGACATCCATCTGGTGACAAGCAGCAGCAATTGCTGCATCTAGCTGCTGCAGCTCAGCAGCAACAGCAGCAGCAGCAGCTGCTGCTGCTGCTTTCTTCTCCGCCGATGCAGCAGCAACAGCAGCAGCTGCTGCTGCTGCTGCTACTGCCTGCACATGACTGAGATGCTGCTCTCCCTGCTCCTGCCCCTGCCCCTGCTGCTGCTGCCCCTGCTGCTGCTGCTGCTGCTGCCCCTGCTGCTGCTGCTGCTGCTGCTGCCCCTGCTGCTGCTGCTGCTGCTGCTGCTGCTGCTGCTGCTGCTTGACCGCAGGCACCCAGTAGAGAGCAGGGGCCCAGAGACACAGAGCTGCTCGCGTTTGTATGAATCTGTGTTTTCTTGCTTTCTTTCTATACTCCTCCACCATATGCTCAGCCAGAGCCCTGATTGTATATAACACAAACAAAATTATATTTTATTTATTTTTTATTGTTATGCTGTATTGGGTTTTGTGTATTATATATTAAATATTATATATTATGTATTGTGTATTATATATTATACAGTATAATATATATTGTATATTATATATTATACAGTATAATATATATTATATATTATATATTATATTATATATTATATATTATATATTATATATTATATATTATATATTTTATATATTATGTATTATATAATAAATAATATATAATATATAAATATAATATATAATATATATAATATATTATATATAATATATAATATATAATATATAATAAAGAGAACACAAAACTACTAGTGTATAGTACCAATCCGTATACTATAAAGATATATAAATACGAAAATAAATATATAAAATAAAATCTATTTCTTTCTCCTATTAAAATATAATATAATTAAATTAATATTATAAATATAATAAAAAAAAATATAATAAAAATAAATAGATGAAATGAAATATATAAATATTTTATATTTAATAAAATAAAAATAAAATAAGAATAATATTATAAATATATTTATAAAAAAAATAAATTTATTTACCTCTATCGGGCCCAAACCCCCATCAATACTAACAATAAATATATAAAAAAAAAGCTATTTCTTTCTCCTATTAAAATATAATAAAATAAAAATAAAATAAAAATAAAATAAAAATAATATTATATTTATTTTTTTATATTTATTTAATTATATTTACCTGAGATAGGGGTTTTGTAAGGAACTAACTTTCTCCCGTCTATCATTCCAAACCCTAAACCCTAAACCCTAAACACTAACAATAAATATATAAAACAAAAGCTATTTTTATATTTAATAAAATAAAAATAAAATAAAAACAAAATAAAAATAAAATTATAAATATATTTATAAAAAAGATAAATATATTTACCTGAGATAGGGGTTTTGTAAGGAGCTAACTTTCTCCCAAGTGGCATCTTTGAGGTCGAAGCCCTTCCACCTGATGAGCGCCTGAAACCCGCTGGCTGTTTCTCTCACCCTCAGTATAGACTCTACCTCAAACTCTCCTGCTGCTGCTGCTGCTGCTGCTGCTGCTGCTGCTGCTGCTGCTGCTGCTGCTGCTGGGGCGGCTGGGGCGGGTGCTGCTGCTGCTGGTGGTGGGGGTGTTGCTGGAGGTGGTGCTGCTAGGGGTGTTGCTGCTGCTGGGGATCGGGGTGATGGTGATGGTGGTGCTGATGAGGCTGATATAGATGTTGCTGCTGTTGTTGCTGTTGCTGCTGCTGCTGCTGCTGCTAGTGGTGATCGTGGTAATGCTGCTGCTGCTGCTGCTGCTGCTGGTGATGCTGCTGCTGCTGCTGCTGCTGCAAAAGCAGCTCCAGCTGATGAAGCTGGGGAGCAGCAAGGGGCAAACTGAAACAAAAAACAAACAAACACAAAAACATACGCACTCTTCCGCTGCTGCTGCTGCTGCTGTTGCTACTGTTACTACTCTTGCTGCTGCTGCTGCTGCTGCTGCTACTGCTGCTACTCTTGCTGCTGCTGCTGCTGCTGCTGCTGCTGAGTTTGCCTACCGGTCCCACTGAAGGCGACATGGTGACGGGCGCAGCTGAAAATGATGCCTCCTTTGCTGCCGCTGCTGCTGCTGCTGTTGCTGCTGTTGCTGCTGCTGCTGCTGCTAAAGTTGCAACCCAGCCTGTGCGAGCTGCTGCTACTACTCCCACTGCTGCTGCTGCTGCTGCTGCTGCTGCTGCAGCTGCTTCAGCTCATGGTGAACACCGAAGGGCTCAGCTGTAGGAGCAAACTACCGCCTATAAACTCAATTCATATTGACAGCCCCAAAGGCTTCAACTGCTGCTGCTGCTGCTGCTGCTGTTGCTGCTGCTGCTGCTGCTGTTGTGTCTGCCCCTGGAATGACGACTGACGGGGTTGTTGCTGCTGCAGCCTCTGCTGGGAGTGTCATTCCCATTGATTCTGCTGCAGCTGAGGTTGCAGCAGCAGCTGCTAATGCTGCTGCTGCTGCTGCTGCTGCTGCTGCTGCTGCTGCTGCAGCTGCGCAGCAAACCTCATGGGTTCCCCCGCAGCAAAGAGCTGATGCGCCCCCTCCTTGTATTTCTCTGAATCTGAATTGAAGAAATAAAAAAGAAGGCGAAGGAAGCGGAGACGAGCCCACTGTGGGGTGTTGTTGCTGCTGCTGCTGCTGCTGCTGTTGCTGCTGCTGCTGCTGCAACTGGATTTGGTGCTGCTGCTGCAGCTGTCTCTCGTCTATCGACCGTCAGGGAGTCAAATGTATGAACTAAATAAATAAAATAAATAAAATAATTAAATTATTTCCTCTTAACTCAACAAACAAAACAAACAAACAACAAAATACAGAGGGGCCCCCAGCGAGGCAGCGGTGGCGGCGGCTGTGTGGCTGCTGCGGCAGCAGCAGTTTATTCGTTTGCAGCAGAATAAAATAAATAATATTTTTAATTATATTATAAAATAATTAAAATTAATTCAATTCTTTTCCTTTATACACATCTATTTGCCTCCGCCACACGAGCCCGCGGCAGCTGCTGCTGCTGCTCTCGTCAGCAGCAGCAGCAGCAGCAGCAGCAGCAGCGCAGCAACAGCACCACTGGTTATACACCGCAGAAGAAGAAGTAATAGTATAGCAGCAGCACCAGCACCAGCAGCTGCAACAGCAGCAGCAACGGCAGCAGCAGAAGCAACAGCAACAACAGCAGCAGCGAGATATTCAGGAGGAGAAAAACGAAAGACAGCAATGACCGCCCGATGAAGTGTCAGCTGCAGCAGCAGCAGCAGCAGCAGCAGCATTAGAAGCAGCAGCAGCAGCAGCAGCAGCAGCAGCAGGATGTCGATGTGTGAGGGGGGGAGCCGCCGGCGAGGCAGCCAGCTGCTGCTGCAGTTTCATCTTCGCCTCAAGCTCAGTTTGCTGCCAGCAGCAGATGCAGCATTTGCTGCTGCAATCAAAGAACGTGTGCTGCAGCAGCTGCAGCAGCAGCAGCAGCTGCAGCTGCAGCAGCAACCGCAGCAGCAGCTGCAGCAGCAGCAGCAGCTGCAGCTGCAGCAGCAACCGCAGCAGCAGCAGCAGCAGCAGTTGAAACAGCAAGGAGAGCAGCCAACTCTCCCCTTCCCGTTGCTTTCTACAGAGGAAAGGGAGGCATTTGCTGCTGCTGCTGATGCGCAGCAGCAGCAGCAGCAGCAGAAGCAGCAGCAGCAGCAGCAACAGCAGCAGCTGCTGCTGTCGCTTCCCCGCGAGCACCTGGTGGAGAATTTAAATGAAGATATGAAACGCCTGGGGTGGGGCTCTGCTGCTGCTGCTGCTCCTTCTGCTGCTGCTGCTGCTGCTGCAGTGGATTTTTCATCCCCAGCAAACTCTGAAGGCTGCCTGTCAGTAGCAGCAGCAGCAACAGCAGCAACAGAAGCAGCAGATGCAGCAGCAGAAGCAGCAGAAGCAGCAGCAGCAGCAGTTGAGCGTCAAAGCGATTGCGGTGCAGCCACAACTCCTCAGCAGCAGCAGCAGCAGCAGCAGCAGCAGCAAAAGCAGCAGCAGCAGCAGCAGCAGGAAGAACAGGAGCAGCAGATGTGCGCATTGAAGGAGAAGATAGCCGAGTTGGAGTTGCAGCAGCTGCTGCAGCAGCGCGAGTGTGCAGCAGCAACTGCTGCTGCTGCTGCACTGCAGCAGCAGCTGCTGCTGCTGCAGCAAGACAATAGATATCTACGTACACACTTCCGTCGGGGTTTTGTCTTCACCTCAGATCACTCTGCTGCTGCTGCTGCTGCTGCTGCAGATAAGCTGCAACAAACCCCAAATGAAAACACACAGCAGCAGCAGCAGGAGCAGCAGCAGCAGCAGGAGCAGCAGCAGCAGCAGCAGCAGCAGAAGCAGAGTGACATCTACGTTGAATCTACGCGCTGCAGCACCGACCTGCTGCAGCAGAAAGTTGCGGTGTATAGGCAGCAGCTGCTGCTTCTCTCTGAGGAAAACCAGAGGCTTAAAAAGCAGGCAGCAGCAGCAGCAGCAGCAACAACAACAGCAGCAGCAACACAAGCTACAGGCCTCTAGTGCACAATCAGCAGCAGCTGCAGCAGCAGCAGCAGCTGCTGCTGCTGCTGCAGCTGCAGCAGCAACAGCTGCAGCGGCAGCAGCAACAGCTGCAGCGGCAGCAGCAACAGCTGCAGCGGCAGCAGCAGCGGCTGCAGCTGCTGCAGCGGCAGCAGCAGCGGCTGCAGCTGCTGCAGCGGCAGCAGCAGCAGCAACTTTTTCAGTTTTGTTTACTTTCATTTCTTCTTTTTGTTTTTCCTGTTTTTGTATCGAGGCCAGGCAGCTAGTAGAACGGCCGTTGTTTATTTATTTATTTATTTATTTATTTATTTTTTATTTATTTATTTATTTATTTATCTATTTTTTGTTTATTATTTATTTATTTATTTGTTTATGTATTTATGTATTTTTTGTTTATTTATTTATTCATTTACTTATCTATTTATCTATTTTTCGTATTATTTATTTATTTATTTATTTATCTATTTATCTATCTTTTGTTTATTTATTTATTTATTTATTTATTTATTTATTTATTTATTTGTTTGTTTGTTTGTTTGTCCGTTTATTTGTTAGTACTATCAACTAGACATATAACTGTATATATATATATATATATATATATATATATAT
>NW_024013093.1:0-743 GCF_000499745.2 Eimeria mitis | reverse complement strand
CAACAGTATTCACGATCATGCCGAGAAGATAAATTTGCTTCGCGTGCCACTAACTGCGCACAGACTGTTCTAGTTGCTAAACGTATCTCATTTCCGTATCGTTGACTGCGTATCACCTTCGTACGGTCTGTCCAAACACATCGCCCAATTGCAGTTCCAGAGCCATTCACTTCTAAAGCGCGGTAATGGGCCTGCTACTTGCGCCTCGGACCTGCTACATATTTTCCGAGGTCCAGGACAAATCGAACCCCCGCCACTCTGCTTCCTTCGTATATTCATACTTCCTGCACCCAAACCATCGCGCCATTGCAGTGTGAGAGTAAGCTGCGCCGAACCGGTGCCTTAGGCACGTGCACACAAACTGCATAAACACACAAGGAAGACACGTGCAACTCCCCTGGCTCGCCGCCCAATGCTGCGTGCACTTCTATCGGCAGATAAAACGCAACCTGACCAGCGCAGGCAAAACAAACCCGATCTTAATACGCGCGCTAGGAAAATTCATATGTCCTAGCGCGCGTATTGTGATTGAGTCTGATTTGCGAGGGTTTAGGGCTCAGGGTTTAGGTGTTAGGGCTTAGGGTTTATGGTTGCATGAAGCGTTCTTTTCAAGTCGCCTCCTGTTCAAACACCAACACAAATCGAAAATGTTCCAGGCATAGACAATATACGCGGCAAACGAACAAAGGTGCCCTGCATCGAGTTCGCTTGGAGTTATTGGGGAAAATTGTTATGAACATCCC
>NW_024013092.1:0-744 GCF_000499745.2 Eimeria mitis | reverse complement strand
AAACAGCTTTTCTAGAAGGTCCTCAATAGGCAAAGAAGTTGGCTGGGACGATATATTCAGGAATGTAAATTACCATCAACGCAAAACTTTCCGCTTTTCCCATCTTGACACTGCAGGCGGCCGAAGCCTGCTTCCCGCAGACACAGCATATCTGCTACAGATGGCAAACTTTTCGCGCTGCAGTATTCGTTGTCATGTCCCACTACATAGCTTCTCCGTTTCCCTTCAGGTCTTCAGCAAAAGAGCCGACAGTGACGATGGCGTGCAGGAGACCTTCGGTCCTTCACTTCTGTCGTCAGCACCGAAGCAGTTGGTTTCGTCAGGTGTTTCTTATGTGAAGCTTCAGCCGAGTAAAGACTTGGCGATTCTTGCGTCTACTTCGGATGAAAACATTCAAGCAGTCAAGGTGATCAGAAACAGGGACAAACCTCCCACGTATCTTTGCGAGACTTGCACTTATTAACAGAAATAGCTTGCAAGAACGAAAAATGCACCCAGGCGTTGATGGCTGGAACGTCATTTGATGCTACATCTAGGCTGTGCCTTACGTTGAATGGGTATACGCATATCTTTGCTCATTACAACTGCCTGCGGAGCTGCCCGGCGTTGCTCTCCTTTGCAAATGCTGCCGAAGATGAGCGCAGCCGTAAAGATGACTATTCAGACGATTTTATATTCCTCTTTCGATATTTGCCGCATTTTGTACAGACTCTCGCAAATGCATTGGGCCACCGCTGGCGGTTC
>NW_024013091.1:0-744 GCF_000499745.2 Eimeria mitis | reverse complement strand
CCTATGTTGCTGCTAGTGTTGCTCTTGCTGCAGCAGCAGCAGCAGCAGCAGCAGCAGCAGCAGCAAGACGTGTGGATTTTTTGCGAGGTGTGTGTGTGTGGGCCTCTCTAAGACAACCCCTCTCTAGGGTTTAGGGTCTAGGGTTTAGGGTTTAGGGTTTAGGGTTTAGGGTTTACGAGAGCGAGTCTATGAGCATCAAAAGAAAAAAATGTTAAAAGCCTAGCAGCAGATACATTCTGCTGCAGCAGCAAAGCCACGGTCTGTACAGCCTCGGTACCGAAAGGAGATTCTTGTAGTAGATGCAGCACCTAAACCACAAACCCTAAACCCTAAACCCTAAACCCTAAACCCTCAAGGTGTTTGTGATAACGAGAGGTTCATCAGGAGATTAGGTGTGTGTTTTTTTTAGGGTTTAGGGTTTAGGGTTGCAGATGAGGATTTGTATGATATTATCCGTGTTTAGGGTTTAGGGTTTATGAGGGTTTAGGGTTTATTAGGGTTTAGGGTTTATGAGGGTTTATAATTAGGGTTTATCAAGGTTTAGGGTTTACGAGGGTTTAGGTTTTATGAGGGTTTAGGGTTTATGAGGGTTTACGGGTGTAAAGGGTGCGATGGTTTCTGTATCTTTTTGGGTATGAAGATGTTCGTGTGTATGGTTATAAATATTTGTATAGAGAATATATTTTATGTTTGTGTTTTTATTAGGGTTTAGGGTTTACGAGGGTTTACAATTAGGGTTTATGA
>NW_024013090.1:0-744 GCF_000499745.2 Eimeria mitis | reverse complement strand
TGAAGGGGTTTATACTACAACAGTACGCTCTCTCATGCGGGATACATACACCCCAGCATCTCGGGTGTACGGGCAGCTCCCGTATCTGAGCCGATGGTTGTTTCAAGCCAGCCCCAAACGGCCGCTGTCTCCGCCTGTTGCATGCAGCTCACAGCAGCGGGGGCTGCAGCAACGCCAGAGACTCAAAGAAAAAAGATTCAGCAGTTACTTTCAACCCGGGCGACTTGGCGCTGCTGCAGCTGCTGCTGCTGCTGCTGCAGCTGCAGCTGCTGCTGCAGCTGCAGGCCCCCGCAGAGTGCAGGAGGCCGAGGGGGCCCCCAAGAAATTCACTGCAGGCTGGATCGAGCCTTTTCTTCTCTGCTCTGCATTCAGCTCCATGCACCGGCTTATATCTTTCTCTCTCCCCGCCAACGGGGTGGTCTCAGCATGCTATCTGCTTCGTTTTTCTAAAACCCTTTCGGGTGTCTCAGCAGCTCTTTCGCCTGCTGCTGGAAAAAGAGCAGCAGCATCATCGAGAGAAACCACACGCGGAGGATACAGAGGTTCTAGAGGCGCGGGCTAACTCTCGGAGATGCCGCAGCCTGCAGCTCAGCAGCCACACAAAATATCCCTCACGGGAACCGATCCCCCCGGAACACCCCCGGGCTCTGCTGGGCCCCCCGCAGCCATCGACGACGGCGGCGGGGGCCCCCACCCCACATGATATAAGGGGCCCCGTGTCTTGTATGTGCAGCTGTTTATGTC
>NW_024013089.1:0-744 GCF_000499745.2 Eimeria mitis | reverse complement strand
GTTTGCTGCTGCTGCTGCTGCCATAGGGAGGCAGCAGCAAAACATTGTTTACGGTTGCTGCTGCTGCTGCAGCAACTGCTGCTGCTGCTGCTGCTGCTGCAGCAACTGCTGCTGCCGCTGCTGCTGCTGCAGCAATTGCTGCTTTCGCTTCTGCTGCTGCAGCAGCAACTGCTGCTGTGTATTCTGCTGCTGCTGCAGCAGCAACTGCTGCTGCTGCTGCTGCTGCAGCAACTGCTGCTGTGTCTTCTGCTGCTGCTGCAGCAGCAACTGCTGCTGTCTCTTCTGCTGCCGCAAACAGAGATAGAGACAGAAAGAGAGACACAGACAAAGACAGAAAGAGACAGAGAGAGAAAAAAAAAGAAAAAAAGAAAAAAAAAAGAAAAAAAGAAAGAGAGAAAAAAAAAAGAAAAAGAAAAGGAGACAGTTAGCAATGTCTCCTTTTGCTGCCGGAAAGGAGACAATATATTATTTGTATTTATTTATTTATTTTATATTTATTTATTTATATTTATTTATTTATATTTATTTTGTATTTATTTATTTATTTATATGTATTTATGTCTATTTATTTATATTTATTTGTTTGTATTTATTTACTTCTCTGTTTATATTTATTTATATTTATTTATATTTATTTATTTCTTTGTTTATATTTGTTTTTTCTTTCTTAATTTTTATCTATTTATTTATTTATATTTATATTTATTTATATTTATTTATTTATATTTATATTTATCTATATTT
>NW_024013088.1:0-744 GCF_000499745.2 Eimeria mitis | reverse complement strand
CCTAAACCCTAGACCATTTATTTTTATCTGTATAGAAATGAGATACGAATGAATGTATCTATCCCTGTGACTATATACGATACTCATTAGGGTTTAGGGTTTAGGGTTTAGGGTTTGTGTGTATGTAGGCGGAGGTTGAGGAAACCCTAAACCGCATAAAAACACGAAAAGGGGTTAAGGGGGTTGTGGTGCTGGGCCCCGAGGGTTCTATCCTTCGTTCTACGTTTGATGCCCAACAAACAGCAGCATATGCAGCAGCAGCAGCACAGCTAGCTGAGAGAGCTCGCTCACTTGTAAGAGATCTAGACCCTCAGGTCAGTAAGGGTTTAGGGTTTAGGGTTTAGGGTTTAGAGATCTAGACCCTCATGTTAGTAAGGGTTTAGGGTTTAGGGTTTATAAACAAATTAGGGTTTAGGGTTTAGGGTGTATATATTTCTCTTGTTTCCCTTTTCCAGTATATCTACATCCACCACACACACTCCCCCCGCTCCTCACGCTCTCTATGGTTTAGGGTTTATAAACATATTAGGGTTTAGGGTTTAGGGTTTATTAGGGTTTAGGGTTTATTAGGGTTTAGGGTTTGTGGTTTCAGAACGATGTAACCTTTCTGCGGGTGCGCTCAAAGAAACACGAATTTCTCGTCGCCCCAGACGGCGAGTATCTTCTCCTCGTCATACAAGACCCCAACGCAGACCCCCAAGCCGCAACAGCTAGCTAGCTAGCTAGCTAGCTAGCTAGCTAGCT
>NW_024013087.1:0-744 GCF_000499745.2 Eimeria mitis | reverse complement strand
ATATATATATATATATATATATATATATATAAAATTAGTGATGATATATATTACAACAGAGCCGAGTATAGATAACAATAGAGCCAACATAATGAAGACGATAGAAATAACAATATCAGCAAATCTTCTTTTGTAACAAAAAAAAGAATAAAATAGAACAGAGTCAAAGATATTTAAGATAATATAAATAACAATAAAACAAAAAATATATAAATGAATGTAAATAAAAATAAAAACAAATATACTTTGTATTGAAAAAGGCTCCGGTATAGCTGCTGGGGCTGCTACTATGGTGGATAAAGCTACACTATTTGCTGCATCTTCTGCTGCAGGGAGAAACCCCGCATGCAACCACAGCCAGCCCCGTTTGTTGCATGCATTAAAACCTTTGTAGAGAATTTTTAAATATTTACTCAGCTGTATGGAGGCAACAGAGATATACGAAATTCAACGCAGTCTATAGTAATAAAAAGAGCTGCGTGTTCATGGTTTTAGGACTGGGGTTAAGGATCTGGTGTTTGAGTTTGTGTTTGTGGCTTAAGGAGGAGAGTTGCATATGGTTTGTTTTCTCTGTTGTGTATTCTGTTTTTCTGTTTTTTTTTCTTTGTTGTTTACCACTTTCCTTTGCTCTAGTTTACATGCAGAAACTGAAATGAAATGCTAGCTAAGCCCCGTGCTGAGAATATTCATAGAAAAAGGAAATATATACACTCCAGCAGATGGCGGCAAAGAGGTTGCATGCAG
>NW_024013086.1:0-745 GCF_000499745.2 Eimeria mitis | reverse complement strand
TATATATATATATATATATATATATATATATATAAATATATATATGAGCTGTGTGCATATACCTTTTGCTTTGAGCGCATGCAAGAGTCCCCCTTCAGCGGGGTGTTCGAGGAGAAAGAGAAAGAGAGAAGAGGGCTGGCACTGCAACTCAACTAAATTTGCATGCAAGTCAAACGGAAAACTAAAATAAATAAACAGGCGACGACGCCAGCCGTGCATGCGCTCCACCCGGATCAATACACCTGAACATATACATATACAACACACACAAAACAAACACACTAAACCCTAAACCCTAAACCCTGAAAGATACACCCTAAATCCTAAACCCTAAACCCTGAAAGATACACCCTAAACCCTGAAAGATACACCCTAAACCCTAAACCCTAAACCCTAACCCTAAACCCTAAACCCTAAACTATGAGCAAGAAACCATGAACTCGAAACCGCTAACCCTAGACCCTAAACCCTAAACCCTCCACCATGAAACCTAAACCCTAGCTACACCCTAAACCCTAAACCCTAAACCCTAAACCCTAAACCCTGGTGTGGGGTATGAGGCAAGCAGCGGCACAGCAAGAGGAGCTGACCTTCTTGTTGCTGCTGCTGCTCTCTTTCTTCGTCTCCTTCTGCGTCTCCTTTGGGATCGTGTGTTGCAGGCTGGGGATCGTCTCCTCCGTCAGCTGTCTGGTGATGTGGGGTGTGGGGTGTCTCTGTCTCTGTCTCTGTCTCTGTCTCCTTTGTC
>NW_024013085.1:0-745 GCF_000499745.2 Eimeria mitis | reverse complement strand
GTTGAGCGTTTTTGCCAGCCGCCGCTGCTAAGATGGACGGATTGATTGTTCCTGCAGAAAGTGCGTCCTCCAGTATATTATGGCGTTTTCCCCCAAAAGAGTGCTCACCCACAAAGCAGAGCAGGGTTTGTGTGGCGCCTCACGAGCGTTGCGTGTATGGCAGGAAACATGCCGGATATTAACGAGGTGAACTAGCTCTTTGCAGGTACCGTATGGGGTGCCGTTCCGCCATACGTGCACTGCATGGGATCTGTTGGTGCTGCCATTGCTTTGAGACGACTTTTTGTCGGCGGCCGCTGCATTGCCGATCTAGAACAGCACCTCTGCATGTTCTCGCACTGTACTAGCTAAAGCGCAAAGCAGGCTTTGCCAAGCTCAGTCGCAGGAATAGTGTGAGCTTGACGCACTTCGGGACAAAATGTCGCCTGACTGCTTCTAGAACGCAGACGCGTCTCCTGGCTTGAGTATTCCTGGCGACTACAGACGCAGCGCTATTCCGTGTTTTATTCGAATAGTCGGTGCGTTTTGTTGTTGGTTGGAGAACGCGCATTGATGTAGGCGCTGATCAGCTGGATGGTGAAGGCAGGGTGGCAAGTCAGGATGACGCTTTGAGAGCGTATTTTGCAATCGGCATCTGCGGAAAAATTCCGTCTGACTACCTGGGGGGCTGTGGCTTGCGCAGCAAGTGGGTTGTCGACGCAGTTCAAATGCGTGTGCACTCAAACGTCAGCTACATCGCAGATGC
>NW_024013084.1:0-745 GCF_000499745.2 Eimeria mitis | reverse complement strand
CCGGGTTCGAGGCAGCTGCACAGCAACACGTCGCTGTATGAAGGTCCTCGAGTAGTGTCAGGATAGTCAATTGAACTTCTGCAAATACACCTCCGGCATCCAGTGGAAGCTGCAACGCAAGGCACATCTTAGGGCGGCATTTAACACTACCCCAGAAGGCGATCGACCGACTACAAAAAGCAGACAACAGCAAGAACTACAAGTTGACTCTCCTTCGCAGCATACACATCTGTGTCTTTCGCGCTTAGCACTGCATAACACGCGTACCCGTATAGCGCCACCACCACCATTTCCGCTAGTGACCAACTTGTCCCCAGTGGAAGCCCAGCTCCGCGCAGGCTCAATGATGTCGTCTACCTGCTGGTAAGACCGACTCGCGGCGTGTGGCAGCGCAAAGCTGGATCCATAGAAGAAAGGCGCAGCAGTTGCTGAGACGTCCCTCTCAGCGTCTGAGACTTCGAGTGAGGCCGCGACGTCGCTGGCTTGGAAGCTACTGTCGCACCCCTCCTCAGCGCAGTGCAGTGAGTTTGCAGGAGGGACCAGGAGGCATGAATCGCCAAGTGGAGAACCGCGGGACCCGAAAACACAATTCTGAACAGGAAAGCACCAAGCTCACGACCACGAAAGAAACTGTGTAATTCAGGCTCACAAACAGCGTTTCAGAATGCTGGCGGTTAGAGCTACAATGCGACAAAATAGACTTATCGAAAAACGCACCGAAGTTCGGCAGCTGCGACTGCTTACA
>NW_024013083.1:0-745 GCF_000499745.2 Eimeria mitis | reverse complement strand
TGCTGCTGCTGCTGCTTTTGCTACTCTTGTTGCCGTTGCTACTGTTGCTGCAGCTTGTGCTGGCGCTGCTGCTGTTGCTGCGGCTGTTGGTGTTGCTGCTGCTGCTGCTGCTGCTGTATTTGCAGCTGCTGTTGCTGCTGCTGTTGTTGTTGCTGCCTTTAATATGCTTCCATCGTGCTGCTGCTGCTGCAATAAGCGGCTGCTTCTCTCATATCTACTTTTCTGTCCCTGCATCTGCTTCTGCTGCTGCTGCTGCTGCTGCTGCTGCTGCTGCTGCTGCTGCTGCTGCTGCAGTGCTGGGTGAGGAAGGTGCTGCAGCAATACTGCAGCAGCTGACGAGGGCCCTCCGCCTAGAAGAGGCATCGAGGGCCCCCGGCTGTCCCCTCACGCTGCAGCTGCGCTGGGTGGGGCCCCCCTCACCAGCTGCTGCTGCTGCTGCTGCTGCTGCTCCCCCTCCAGCCTTCTGGTGGGGAAAGACAGAGGCAGCAACAGCCTCAACAGCAGCAGCAGCAACAGCAGCAGCAGCACCAGCAGCAGCAGCTGCTGCTGCTGCTGCTGTCTCTCCACCAAGCAGCGACGCAGACAGCACAAGTGTCTCCTTTTCAGTCCCCGATGAAGGAGACGCTTCTGGGGGGCATGCAGCAGCAGCAGCAACAGCAGCAGCAGCAGCAGCAACAGCAGCAGCAGCAGCAGCAACAACAGGGATAGGGCTACCAGCAACAGCAGCAAGAGCCTCCTCCCCGAC
>NW_024013082.1:0-745 GCF_000499745.2 Eimeria mitis | reverse complement strand
TGCTGGGCCCTAGCCTTCTTCTGGATGCCTTTGCGTGGGAGGTTATAACATTTCCCTCTCTTCCTGCTGCTGGTGCTGCTGCTGGTGCTGCTGCAGAGAATAGGGGGGGGGAATCGAGCAGGAGACAACAAGGCAAGCGGAACAGCAGCAACAGCAACAGCAGCAGCAGCAGCAGCAGCAGCAACAGCAGCAGCAGCTGCTGCAAGAGCTGCAGCAAGTGCTGCTGCTGCTGTCTTCTTAAGGAAGCAGAGGAAAAGCTAAGACAAGCAACAGGGAGGCCTTCGCTGCAGCAGCAGCAGAAGCAGCAGCTGTTGCTGCAGCAGCAGCAGCAGAGCGGATTGCTGCAGCAGCAGCAGCAGCAGTTGCTGCCATCAGCCACTCAATATGTGCGGGATTCTATACACCAGATTGCTGCTGCTGCTGCTGCTGGGCAGCAGCAGCTGCTGCAGCAGCTGCTGCAGGCGCTTCGAGACGAGCCTCTGATGCAGCAGCTGCTGGAGCAGAAGCTTGCAGAGAGCAGCAGCAGCAGCAGCAACAGCAGCAACAGCAGCAGCAGCAGCAGCAGCAACAGCTTCTGGCAGCAACAGATGTTGGCCCTACACGCTGCGGTAGTTCGTGCTGCTGCATTCGAGTTGCTGCTGCATTTGCTGCAGCCGCTGCAGCAGGCCCTTTGCATCTGCTGCCCCTCCTGCAGCAGCAGGAGCAGCAAGAGCAGCAGCAGCAGCAGCAGCAGCAGCAGCAGCAG
>NW_024013081.1:0-746 GCF_000499745.2 Eimeria mitis | reverse complement strand
TTATTTTTTTTTTTTTTTTTTTTGTAAAAGATTCAAATAGAAACGAATACTAACCCGGCATTCAATAGCGTGGCCCTGCATAAATACATCTTCTTTCTGTTCAGTTGTATTTCAGAGGCCAAGGGGAACAGAGAAGTATCTCTCACCTGCAGCGGAGAGGATGACGTGCTGCTGCAGCTGCTGCTGCTGCTGCAGCAGCAGCTGCTGCTGCTGCTGCTGCTGCTGCTGCTCTCCCCCGCGGGGAGCTTCGCAGCGAAATTCAGCTCAGTAAACACTCTGCAGCAATTCAATATGCATGCACTGCATGCATTGAATGCATGCAGAACAATTAAGCTTACCGCAGCGGCACCTTTGCCGTCAGCGACTTGTTTTGCTTTGCCTGAAACAAGAAAGAGAAATAAACTTTTTGTTTTTGTTTTTTTTTTCACGTGTAGATTCAACTATTTCAAATAGTATTTCATCAATGCCTCAGACGGCTCACAACGATGTCGTTTACGAGGACGAAATTGCAGGGGCATTCAACAACTCCTCGCACCGCTGTTGCAAACAGCACGAGAGAAACAAAAAATAAAAAAAAAAAAATAAAAAATAAAATAAATGAGAACAAAGGCTCAAACAGGGCCCACCTACAGACCGTTTTCTTCTTCGAGAACATAAAGAGCAGAGAATATTTCCAAAAGAACGCAGAGAATAAACTTTTCTTTCGTTTCGTCTGCTGGTGATGAGAGCGGCAAAGAGAAACTCGA
>NW_024013079.1:0-32957 GCF_000499745.2 Eimeria mitis | reverse complement strand
GGGGGGGATTCTTGTTTTGTTGGGGTGCTGCTGCTGCTGCTGCTGGTGTTGCTGCTTTTGATGCAGTTCATGCTAGTGCTTTTGTTGCTGCTGGTGTTGCTGCTGCTGCTGATGTTGCTGCTGCTGCTGCTGCTACTGCTGCTGCTGATGTTGCAAATGGTTGTATATGCACTAGCATATATAAATACATATATACATAATATAAATTTATATAATATATATATAATATATATTTATATTTTATATTAATATTTATACTTATGCATGTGTTTTATTTGGGGTGTCTATGCAGGTGGTGGCATCGGTGACGCGGATATGTATGTGGGTGTGCGTCGAGATATAAAGGCTGGCGATATGAATTCATATTTATATAAATCTGATAAAATAGGCGATGATTTTATATTTATTTCGACGGGAAATACAATATTTCGTCGTTTTTGTAATAAAAGAATAATAGAGAACCATGGCGCATGCACGTTCTATATACTTATACATCCATCATCACCACCAGCATCATCAGCAGCAGCAGCAGCAGCAACAGAACCAGCAGCATGTAGTTTTAAATTAACTACGAATATACAAACCACAGATATTGAATTCATACAACCAGGACAAAATACACTCGGACTGCTGCAGCAACATATGCACAAAACCCTCGTCTTCGCTGATCTACAACCAAACGTAGATTATCATATCTCATGTAGGGTTTAGGGTTTAGGGTTTAGAGTTTGGGGTTTAGGGTTTGGGGAGTTATTGGCTGCGAATGGGGGACCAGGGTTTACGGGGTCGGGGTTGGGGTTTAGGGTTTAGGGTTTAGGGTTTAGGGTTTAGGGTTTTGTTGTTCAGTGAATGTTGAGGATGGAGCTGACGCGTACGTGGCGTTGCAGAGAAATCTAGGGTTTAGGGTTTAGGGTTTAGGGTTTTGTTGTTCAGTGAACGTTGAGGATGGTGCTGACGCGTACGTGGCGTTGCACAAAGGTCTAGGGTTTAGGGTTTAGGGTTTAGGGTTTAGGGTTTAGGGTTTTGTTGTTCAGTGAACGTTGAGGATGGAGCTGACGCGTACGTGGCTGGCTCTGCATAAGGGTTTAGGGTTTAGGGTTTAGGGTTTAGGGTTTTGTTGTTCAGTGAACGTTGAGGATGGAGCTGACGCGTACGTGGCTCTGCAGAAGATAAGTGAATTAAAAGATTTGACGCCTTTGAGTGAGGGGTCGGCGCAGTGGTGGACGGACGGGCTGGAGGCATCTGGGGTGTACATACACCACAATAAACTAGCGATGCTTAAGAGAGAGATAGGCTGTACATTCCCTGCTGCTGCTGCTGCTGCTAAAAGGCAGAACAGCAGCAACAGCAGCAGCAGCAGCAGCAGCAGCAGCAACAAGAATAACACCAGCAAGGATAAAAGCACTAGCAGCAGCAAGAACAACAGCAACAACAACGACAGCAACAAAAACAGCAGCAGCAGCAACAGCAGCAGCAGCAGCAGCAGCAGCGGGGAGGCGAACGGTAAGAACGGAGGTTCTACAGCAGCTGTAGCAGCAGCACCAGAAGCAGCAGCAGCAGCAGCAGCAGCAGGAACAGCAGCAGCAGCAGGAGGATCAGTATCGGGTGTAATTCCTCTTTCTCGTTGTGTGTTGCGGATAGATATATCTTCTCCTCTATCTCAGCCTTTTAATATATTATTGGATGGCAGTCGAAGTATATCTTTGCCTGTTACGTTGCTAGCATCTGGTGCTCCTTCTCGTGGTGTTTTATATAAAAAAAATAAAATAGATTATTATAGACTCGATATACCACCAGGGTCACTTCTAAGTGACCCTGATGCTGTAATACAAATACTTATTGAAGCTAATAACTGTAAACCAGATGTCACTGTACAGTGGCCCGATAGATACACCCGAGTATTCAGATACCCAGCAGCAAGAAGAATTATATTAAAAAGAAAAGATAGAGAATGGACACCCGGATACTTCTTATTTCTCGTAAGTTTATTTATTTATTTATTTATTTATTTATTTATTTATTTATTTTTGTTTTTTTGTTTTTTTGTTTTTTTGTTTTTTTGTTTTTTTGGCTTTTTATTTGGGTGCGTGGTTGGTTCTGCATTCGTATATTTATATATTTCAATCGATAGAGCCGACGATAATTCTTTTTTATAAAATTAATTTAACTTATAATTAATTTATATATTTAATAAATTTGTTAGTTTATTTATGTATTTGTTTGTGTGTTTGTTTGTTTACCCATAGATATAGTTTCTTTCTTGTATCTATATATGTATATATGGATTCATCTTATATTCATATTTATAGATGTATATAAGTGAGTATAAATACAAAGATATGTTGTGTGTGTGTGTGTATATGTGTATACAGGTCCATGACCCTTCTTTATTAGATTCTTCTGTTTGTATTTATGAATTTGAGGTGTCTATACACCCCGCAACAGAAGAATTACTCTCCTCTGCACGGGTGCTGCATACGGGGGTGCCGGCGACGGGTTCAGTGCGTGGTGGTGTTCCAGCTCGTTTTGTATGGACATTAGATTACAGTAGTTTTATAGATAAAGTAATTAATAATAATAATAATAATAACAATAATAGTGGTAAGCAGGGGCCTGCTGCTGCTGCTGCTGCTGCTGCAGCAGCAGCAGCAAAACTCAGAAGTGACCTCCTGCTGCTGCGGGCTGTTGCTTTCAATCATCCTATCGATGTCTTCGTCTCCCGCATGCGTAAAGGGCAAACATTCCCAACACAAAAGTCAATAAAACCCTCAGCTGATGATCCTCAGCCAGAAGTTTTTAAACTGCAACCCTATGCTGATGACCCCAATACACTCTTTCTTAGAATCGGTAACACGCTCCAGGGTTTAGGGTTTAGGGTTTAGGGTTTGGAGGGATGCGGGGAGGAGAGGTTTAGCCCAGAGGGTCGAGGGTTTACGGGGATGTGGCTATGATTCTAGGGTTTAGGGTTTAGGGTTTAGCTGATGAGGGTTAGGAGAAGGGTTTCAGGGTTTATGGTTTAGCGTTACGGTGCTAATCATTGGAGAGGCGTTTCGTACTCTATTTTCTCCGCGGGTCTAGGGTTTAGGGTTTAGGGTTTAGGGTTTAGGGTTTGAGGTGTATGTACACAGGGCCGAGCTGGGGTTACCTAGGCGACGATGAGTATCAGTCCCCCTGCGGCCCCCGTACCCTGCGTGAGGCGGGGGGCCCCGAGGGGGGCAATTCAGATGAAGAGGGGCCCCTCTATCCTGTTGATAGATGTCAGCTGCTTATTTCAGTTTATGATAGACATGCAGATGGTATACAAAACCCTAAACCCTAAACCCTAAACCCTAATTTGAGTGGATTCATAAATACAGTCTCGGTTCAGATTGCTGCTGCTGCTGAGGTGTATGCATGTATGTATGCGTTTTCTTTTTTTAGGGTTTAGTGTTTTGTTTGGTGTGCTTATGTGGATGTTCGTTGCTGCTGCTGCTGTTTGTTTCTGCTGCTGCTGTTTGTTTTGCTGCTGCTGCTGCTTGTCTGGCTGCTGTTTCTCTTGCTGCTGCATTTGCTTCTGTATTTGTTGCTGTTTACATTGTTTATATTGATTATGTTGTTGGTGTTGTTTATACTGTAATATTTGTTTATTTAGTTTATATATTTTATATAGTTTATATTGTTGTATATGTTTGTATGTATGTATGTATGTATGTATATATGCACGCAGAGGAGGCATACCCTCGGGATACGGATTTTTCTTTGGTGATATTTTCTCATTCTGAGGATTATTTTATTTATATGAATTTTAATGAACCAATGGAAATATTATTAAATTCATTTTTACAAACAAAAGGAAAAAAAGTTTTTCTTCTTCCTCTAGATAATCCTTCTGCTGATATTTCTATTCGTCTCACTTCATCAGACCCAAAATTAATCAAAGAAATGAGTGCTTGGCTTGAATTCAATGAACGTCTGCTGCAAGACCCAAGTATACACACAAATATATAAATAAATAAATAAATATATATATATATATATATATATATATATATATATATATATATATATATATATATATATATATGTATAATTATGCTGCTGATGCTGATGTTGCTGCTGGTGGTGGTTGCTGATGCTGATGCCGCTTCTGGTGGTGCTGCTGATGCTGCTGGTTCTGGTGGTGCTGCTGCTGCTTCTGATGCTGCTGCTGCTGCTTCTGCTGCTGTTCCTGGTGGTGGTAGTGGTAGCGTTGGTGCTGCTGCCACTGCTGCTGCTGCTGTTGGTGATGGTGGTGGTGGTGTTGCTGCTGCTGGTGCTCCTGATTGTGTCGCTGCTGTTGCTCGTGTGCGGGCGGTGTTTCCAGCCCTGGGTTCCTGCTGCTGTTGGTGCTGTTTCTGCTGCTGCTGCTGCTGCTGCTGCTGCTGCTGCTGTTGCTTTTGCTGCAGTATGGGGCCTGTTGGCCTTGGCTTTGTTGCTGTATCGAACTCATTTCCTGTTTGCACTGCTATTCCTGCTGCTGCTGGTGCTGCTGTTCTCGCTGAAATCCTGTTTCTGTTTGTGTTTATTGTGTAAATACTTGTATATTAGGCCCGTATTCTGCTTCTGGTTGTTTGTTACCTGATGGTTCTGAGTTCTGCTGGATGGGGCGGAGTTATCTTCGCGGTGATCAGGGGGTCACCGATATTGAAATAAAGGCGTTGAGGAAAGCGCTGCATCTGAAACGAATTCTTTATATTGTTATAAAAGTTGATGCTGATAGAGACCCGGTAAGATTATATTTATTTATTTTATTTATTTTTATTTATTTTTATTTTTTTTTTTTGTTCGTTCGTTTCTTTCAGGTTTTGTGCATGTTTCTGTTGCTGTGGTTTCTTCATATTGCATCTGAAACGAATTCTGTATATTATTATAAGCATTGATGTTGATGGAGACCCGATAAGATTAAATTTATATATTCATCTATATATTTATATATTTATTCATTTATTTTTTTGTTTATTTATTCAGGGTTATGAACCTCTTATAGAGCTTGTTGCGCGTTACCAAGGAACATTTATCCCGCTGAGGGAGAACAGCGGCAGATCGATTTATTCTGTGGATCCCTCAAACCCAAAATTCTTTTCATATGAAGCATCGTAGGAAATGCTGCTGCTGCTGCTTCTCTTGCTGCTGCTGCTGCTGGTGCTGCTGCTGGTGCTTCTATTGCTGCTGCTGGTGCTTCGGTGCGGCAGCTGGTGCTTCTACTGCTGCTGCTGCGGCGGCGTTTTGCACTTCTATTACTGCTTCTATTTTCTCCACTCATAGTGCTGGTGTTCCTGCTTCTGTTGTTCTTTCTGCTTCTCCTGCTGCTGCTGTTGCTATAGTAGAAATTTCTCTTGTTTGTTGTTTGTTGCCCCGTTGTCGGTTTTTTTTTCTCCCTGTTTTTCTGTTTGTGAGTTTCTGTCTATTTTTTGTTTTTTTATTATCTGTATTGGTCTCTGATTCATTTATCTGTAGCCTTTGTCTCTTTTTCTATTTTTTTGTTTAGGGATGCTGGTGGTTATTTGGTGGTGACCCTGGATGCGGACTTGCGGGTTCAGTTGCTGGCGTCTGCTGCTGGTACTGATCAGCAGCAGCAGCAGCAGCAGCATGAGCAGCAGCAGCAGGAGGTGCAGCAGCTGAATGTGTATGTGCAATCATGCAATACAGAAACATTTGCACGGAACATGTGGGGAACTTCTTTGCGTCCATCTTCGACTTTATTTACAGATAAAGCTTTTCTAAATGAATATAATCAATTGGTTGCAGTTGTAGAGAATAACATGCATCAGCGTAACAGCCATATATGTCAGTATCGTATGGGTGTCTATTCAACAGATGCAGCAAATAGTACTCAAACCAGCCCCATCTTCTTTCGCATGCACGCATCGCTGCAACATGCAGGAAGCAGATTACTGCTTCCTCTTAATCACCCTATGCTGTTTTATCTCTCTTCTAAACCTCAAATACAACTACGGAACACAACTGAAGGATCAACAATGCTCGTTGCAGATTTCTTCCTTATTAAGGTGTGGAAGGGAGCAACAGACGCGAAACAACAACTCCTGCTCAATGTTCAGGTAAAATAAACAAATAAAAAATCAGAAAACAATAAAAAATAAACAATTAAATGCAAATAAACACTGAATCATAAACAATAAATAACTAAACATTCATAAACAATAAGCATTAGTACTAAATGATGTGGAATTCATCCGTTTGCCACCTCATAAACTCATCCATCACTTCATAAACTTATTCATCAATTTATTCATCAATTTACTCATCAATTCATTTATCAATATAATCATCAATATATTCATCACTTATTTCTTCAACTTATTCATCAATTTATTCATCAATTATTTCTTCAATTTTTTCATCAATATATTCATCAATTCACTCATCAATTCATCCATCAGTTTGTGTATTCATCAATATATTCATCAAGTCTTCATCTTCGTATTCATAAAATATGAATACATGAGTATATAAACAAATGCATTTGAGGGTAAATGAATTGGTGGAAATGTGAATAAATAACTTTATGAACAAACAAATATACGAATACATGAATTTCTGAATAAATAAATGAATTGACAAACAAACAACATTGTGGATAAACAAAAACAAATGGGTGCATTTACGTACACGCATTTGTCTGTTTGTTTATATATTTCTTCATTTACTTTTGTACCAATCCTCGCCTCGCGCTTTGTTTTTTTTCCGTTTTTGCTGGTTGTGCATCTATCTGCATTTTTTCAGCAGTTTAAGAGGCATTTGTTTGTATGAAGAGGAGCGAAATGCATTTGCTTGAGAATAGCCGTTTGCATTGATATAAAGAGTAAATTGTTGCATGAATTTCTCTTTTTCTTGTGTTTTGTTTTCATATTTTTTCAGGTTTGCAGGGGTGGTGTTGGCTTTGCTTGGGGGGTCAGCAGAATTCGCGTGCAAGAGGAGGCCGAAACCTCTCCCTGGTTTCTAGGCCGCCTCAAGTCCATCGATAGAAACCTCTCACAAGAAGTGTTGAGGAAGCAGGGACTCTTGAGTCAGGTTTGTTGATGAAAATAACTGGAAAACACTAGCAGCAGCAACAGCAGCAACAGCCAGACCAACTAAATACACGGTTGCTGCTTATATCCTCTTAGTTTTATTCAACGACTGTCAACGCATCAAAATCGGTAGATGAGGCAGATGTAGCACCAACGAGACGCGTACACACACACACATACACACACACACACACACACACACACACACACACACACACATGCACGTGTATATATATATANACACACACACACACACACACACACACGCGTATATATATATATATATATATATATATATATATATATATATATATATATATATATAGTCAACCCAGAACACCAGTTGCAGCAACAAAAGCTGCAACAGCAGGACCTGCACTAGCAGGACCTGAAGCAACAGAATCTGCATTCTGTGTGTTTTTGATCTGTATGTATGTTGTGTTGTGTATTTATGTATATATTTCAGGTTGTTCCTGCATCTACTCTGAGTTACGTGGGGGCATCAATAAGGGCTCAGCGTCGTTTGCGTAATGAGGGTTTTGTGTTTTCTAGCAACAGCAGTTTCTCGATGCGCGTGGACTCGCTGGATTCTGCAGTTTGTTTGGGGGCAGCAGACATCGATGTCAGGTGGAAACTGCGTTCATCTCATTGGCTGCCAGAGCTGGGGGGAGAACCACCAAAAACAGTGACGGTTGATATCTCCTGGAGTCCGCTCATCAGTGCGCCTGCGAAAGATACCATTGGCATCGACAAGTAATTGCTGCTACACTTGCTGCTCTTGCTGCTGCTGCTGCTCCTGCTGCTGCTGCTGCTGCTGTTCTTGTTGCTGCTGTGGCCAAAGGCGCGCGTTGCTTTCTTGTTGCTGCTGCTGTGTTCATCGTCTCGCGCTGGTGTCGCGTTAAGTCTGCTTATGAATTTGTGGTTTGTTGTTTGTTTAATGCATTTTCTTTTTCTTTTTTTCTCCTTCTTTTCTTTGCTGCAGAACATCTGCGGAGTTTGCGTGCTCGCCTGACGCTGTGGCTTCTCGGGGCTCAGTGGTTCCTGAAGATTCCGTTGTGTATGAGCTGTTCATTGCAAAAGCAAACAAAGCACAAGGCAACTGGCTAGCCAGCTGTGGGATGTATCAGGACGCCTTCTTGCTGCAGACAGCAGAAAAGATCATCGTTCCCCAGGGCCGTCTCTGGCACTCCATCACCGTCGACTTTGATGATGAATCAGCATACAAGTGCGGCCGGCTAAACCTCCCCTGCAGATACACGCCAGTGGTATATACGTGAATACAGCGGAAACTCCGTAGGGGTTCGCACACATGAAAGGAACCTGAGGTGTACATACACCAGAAACAAGCGAGCTGCGCATACACTCAAGATACACGCATGCAGGTGATGTTTGCGTTCTTTTCTTGTGCAGAATTGGGCTCGTTGCGAAGTACTTCAGAGAGGGCTCCGCGGGTCTGGCTCAGCCGTTTGCATATCGCTATACCGAAGTATCCCCGGACGCCCGACTCGAGCTGTTTCGTTTCGGGGGAGTTTCTGTTTTTTTGCTGCTTCTCCTCGTCGCTGTTCTCGTTGCCGTCGCTTGGAAATTCATAAACAGGGGAGGCCGAGTGACTCAAGCCTTTAGACAGACCTTGGCGAGCGTTAGAAGGAGAAAGGCGTTTAATAGACAAGGTTAGACAACGAGGCTCCTTCGTCTCAGTTTAATCCTTCTCTTTCTTTTGCTGCTGCTTAACAGCTGACGATTGGGCTCGAAACGTGCCTTCATGTGCTCACAGATACATGCATGCATGCATTCATGTATGCGTGTGTGTATGTATGCATGCATGCGTGTATGTATGGATGGATGCATGCGCGGGCATGCATGCGCGTGCACGCATTCATGCATTTATGGGGATGTGTTCTGCTTGACTGCATGCACCTAGTAGGGCATGTGCTTTGCGGGTTGTATTCCGTGCGTATGTGGTTGTTTTTGTTGATTGTGTTTCTTTTCAGAGGGGCTGGAGTTGAGAGCAGGGGCCGCCAAGAAGTCCGCCTACGGCCCAGTGCCCACCACTATAGGCTGCGTGGATGATGCCCTTATGCACGAGGGCGACCCTGCAGACAGTCCGCTTGAATCGGCAGAGCTGAGCGAAATGCCAGGGACCCCGTGGCTGCCCCGTGAGCGCCTATGATGGGCGTACATGCACCTGGTTTACAGTGTGTATGTTTGTACGTACACTCCAAAGGGTGTATCTACATAGATGTATGCAGTCCCGTTCGTACAGTTCAGAGGGCAGCCGCTGCAGTTGTTGTTACCCCTAAGGCGCCCTGAGTAGCGGCCACAAACGACAGCAGAGGACAGTCGAGGCTGAAATTCAGGGAATACGGCGGGGTAACCCATCAAGGCATCAAGGGTTCTCTGTTCTAGGTGAACAGATACCCATCGATTTGCCCTTTTACAGAATAATGGGCTTAACAAACACTTGACACTGCTTGGCTTTTTTATACTTCATGCATTCAGCGGCTTTCACTGAAGACCAGCAGAAGCAATGCAGGAGTCACAAAATTGGGAGGGGATTCGGGTGTACCGACAGAAAACGTGCAGTGACTGTTGCCACACAGCTGTAGACATCGCTGCATTCAAAACAAGCGTTGATCTTTATAGATATGAAACGGTTTATTCGCCACAGTCAAGTATATGCGCAGTTGCAGTGAGAAGGCCAATTTCTGGCACAGCATCTCTCACATCATTGAAGTAGCAAGAATATGCAACAAAACAATGTTAGTGAGAATATTGATGCTAAACACGCAGCCTCCGCCGGGCTTCCCGTACTCAGTTCAGGTGTATAGGCAGCTGACATAGGTACTGCATATGAAACCGATAGGCAGTAAATCTGTATTATATCATCCCGTCAGGTGTACAAGCGTACTTTTATCACCTTAAGTTGAAAATGGCAACGACAACAAACAGAACAGCAGGAGAGTTCCTCTCGCAGTGTGAGTGCCGACGCCTTTTTCTCTCTTTTGTTTCGCTGATGTCCGTTGACTCATTTCCAAACATCAGACCTCGAGATCAGCGGTTTCAGTGCAGAAAACGGAGCGTTTATGGTCTGCAAAGAGTTTTTAGATAATGCGGTGGACGCCTGCTCAAAGGCAACTGCAAATTCGCCTCGCTTTCCACTTTTTCGCGAAGGGGAAGTTGAGCTCGAAATCGCCTTGGACGGGCCGTACCTCTCCGTGACCTGCAGAGATAATGTGAGATGTAGCTTGCAGTAAACTGTATTTAATGCATTTATTCAACGGCAGAAACATTATTTTATGCATTTAAGCAGTTCAGTGGACGTTACGTAACACATTTAATCAGTGCAATAAGCATTCTGTAAAGCACCTAATCATGTATCCTACTGACTATGAAACGCGATATTCAACAACAGGGAATCGGAATTGACTGCGACTCAGTGGCTGCCCTGGGGGAAGTGTTTTCGTCTTCAAAGGCAAATGACGAAAAGACGGGAGGAGAGTTCGGCATTGGGTTGAAAGCGGTAAACTTGAATCTTTTTGCACATCGTTTCCGTGTTCGGAGGATCAATTAATTCTTTCAAGATTATGTTGTATTCAAAAAGGGATTTAGCTAAACCGGTCAATGTGAAAATGAGGTATCTCTTTTATATTTGCAAGAGCTCATGAGGTGGAAGAGCTGCAAAATATTTTTGCTGTTTAGAATGAATGACGAAGAAGTCTGGACGTTCGGAATGATCCTCGGCGGAGCTTCATCTACTCCTGAAATTATGAATTTCTCCGGTTAGTTTTGGTGTTGTTTCTCTTTCTAGACATTCTCGGTGTTCGGTTGTTGTTCATCTGCATAATACATGCTTTCTTGTCGTCCCTCATGTTGCCTGCCGGTTTGCCTTTCTGTAAGCTTGCCGCTCTGTCTGAATCTGAATTTGAGCTGAATTTCATCCCAGTGCAAAATATCTCCACGGCGGAGTGGGCTTGGGCAACGGAATTTTCCCTGCAGGTGCGGCGACTGCAGAGTTTGTAGCTTGTTTGATTCAGAGAGCTACCAAACTGTGCTTAAGGTTATCAGTATTTCATTTTTATTGTCTAATTATTTATGGTGATTTACCTTTTCGTCCTTGAAGCAGATTTCTTCCCTCTGGGACGAGCAAAAGGAGGCGGAGCTCGAGGCATATTGCGCTGCGTATACGATCTGGCGGGATCGCGTAAGACTGCATAACTCGCTTCTTAATAAAATATTTTTTTTGTTTTAACGCGTGCATGCACTTTCATAATTAATTATTGGTGTATTAACGATTGCACGCACTTATTTTCAGCAGCTAATTCGAGTTAAATTGGCGTTTCGGGGGGAGAAAGTGTTCAGAAAAGCTCAAGCGGGTGGCATTTACTCGTATTCCGTCGTCGATGGAACGGAGCAAGAAGGAGTAACGACTGCAATAAATGCGGGAGCAGCTACAGAAACCACGGCAGTTCAGATGAAAGCGGAGTTGAAAAGAGAAGAAGAACCAGAAAACGATGAAGGGGGGACAAAAGAAATTGTTTTATTTCGAAGTTTCAACGGAATGCCGCTCTTACCAACTGCAGCATCTGCCTGCCTTCTAACCAACAGCTTGAGGTATTATACTTTATTTGCTGAAATTTCCTTTTATTGTCCTCTTAACTTCCTTGCAAATGATCATTTGATTGTTTTTTTTATACTCGTTTTCGGGTTTTGCAATCAATAGTTCAATATTTCAGACATTTTTTCGCTAAATTTGGACAATATTTTGGAATTGAAGAATTCTCAAGCGATGTGCAGGCGGAAGACCAGACCACTGCAGATGACAATCTCCACAGGGTATATTTAATGCATTTAATTGCTGCATCGAATCAACACGATTGCCGCTGCATTACCCCAGTAGCTTAATTCAATACTGAGGTTTTGGTTTCTGTTCTTTGCCTCTGCTGTTTTTCATCTCGTTTGCTTGCAGATCGCCTACCGGTTTCGCGTGCAGACTGCAGAGGACCCGAGCTGGAGCCGAATAACTCTGGTACGGATCACTCCTGGAGTTTATAATTAAATATAATAATGAATATGAAAAGCTCGTGTAAGGAAAAATAAATAAATATCCACGTTTTCAGGCGGTTGATCTACGCAGCAATAAGTCGCTCTTCTGCTCGTTTGCAAAGAGCCACCTCCAGGTGAGAAACACAACATAAATAAGACCAATTCTGAAAGATAAATATATGCAACAAGAAATTATAAATTAAGTCTTAACATTTTGTGGAAAATATTTTTATTATCAGTATTACATTGTACTTAAGAAGTGTTTGCACGCTTTGTTTCGAAGTAATAATTTTTGTTGTTGTTATTACGTTGTAATAAGCAATTACTTGTATTTTCATGTAAATATTTTGACCCGCGTTCGTCCTCAGGGGGAGACAAGCTTGAGGGAGACGATCGTTTCTGCATTCCACAGTCTGTTCAACAATCTGCAGAAGAAATTTCCTTGGGGCTTCCAGAGTTTGAAAGACATCGCTGTGGGTCTTTTCGTAACAATGTTGGAGTTGCTGGTGTTGCTTTTATCATTAAAAAATTTAATATTATTTCCCCCGGCTGCAAAAGAATTGCAATCAACACATGTTTTCATCTGCAGAGGATAAAAGCAACGGAAGTATTCGCGCCCAGCATGGCAGCTTCTTTAGCTGGAATTATCTGCGCTTCCCCCAACCCAGAGTTTCAAAAGAAAGCGCTAAACCTCTTGAATTTGGGCCGTCTGTCTGTGTCAGTGAGTGCACCTTGCTTCTTATAAAGCCGTGCAAGTGCCTTCATAAGCAGCAATAACAGGGATTAACAAACAACGAATCCTCCACCCTTAATACCCTCAACACGCACGTCGCAAAACGCGCTAAGACGAGAGCGGCGAAGGAGATTATTCAAGACACAGTCCTAGAGATGGTTTTGTAAGAAATTCCCAAGCCAGGCCACAAACCCATTTAAGAATGAGAGCGCCATCATCTCATTATAATTATATTCTTTCTACTCCACTCGCAGGCGTAAACTTGAAACCGCCGATTGCTCCATCCCAAAAAAGAAGAACAAAAATTCTGATTTCAAAAGAAGAAAGTCTTCACCGACATTTTCTCCAGTATCTGAGGAGAGTCTCTACTCCGATTAAACGGAAACAAGCACAGCTCTAGTGCCATTTGTCGTTTTTCTTTGCTCCCCTCGCTGCACTGCTTCTGCGCGTGTAGGCACAATGTATATAATGATAATGATGGTTGCAACATCATCACATTCTTTGGAAGATGAGTGTACCAACAATAAGGAAAAACGGCAGAGGCGGGCGATACCTAGCATGCAGAACTCAGAATGATGAGTTGCACATATTTTCTGAAGCCCCCCTGGGACCTCGTTCGTTTAAGTGTGAACAAGATGCAAAGTACAGTCGCAATTGTTTCGAAATGCTCAAAAACTAAGTTCCATTCACTGCTAGTTGCTGTTTTTGTCGTGCGCCTGTGTACAAGCATGGGGAGTAATCAAATATAATCCACGCCCTCAACCCTAGAAGGCGACCGTCGTGAAATGCAACAGAGTTGTACTATTTTAAATATAATGATAACCAGATCACAACTTCCCCCTTGACTGTCCACGCGTGCTACACACGGCGGCTGAAGGGCCTGGGGCGGATGCCCAGGAGAGACAGAGGAGACAATTGACTCTGTCATGAGCTTTTACATTCAGGAAAAATTACCTCATCTCCTTTGCCATGCAGTGGAGGCAGTTCGAAACACAAAAATCGTGATACAACTAAACCAAATGTAGCGTAATATGTAGCAGTTTTAGCCGCGATAACGATCCCATGGAGAGCAGAAGAGGAAGAGCTCAGGAAGCGAGAGAAGGAATTCCAACTAGGCATACCGGCAGGTGCAACAAGGGCTAGTCGTGCACCAACACAACTGGCGGCCAGGGCACCCCAATACATGATGAATGACGGGGCGGGAACAGAGTCCTACCAATGCAAGGGCAGGGGGCACCTAGCAACGAACTCTCCCTCTGGAGATCCGATGGCGTACAAGCAAGGAGAGGCGTGAAGGAAATGTTGAGGTATAGGTCACTACGCTAGAGACTTAAACAACGCAGTAGGATATTGGAGACAAGAGAAGGGACGGGAGAGCAGCGAAAACGATCCAGTAGTGGGAAAGGGATCAGCGGCAGTTCCACGAGTTGACGGGGCAGGCGTTTATAAGTGTGAGAACAGCAGCAGTGCGTCGAGTACAAGGGAATGAGAGCCCTTGTAAGGCGCTTTTCGCTACAGGGGTTTCGGAAAGCCTCACTAGGCCTAAGACAGTCGAAACGCAGCGTAAGTCCCAGACGAGGAACACCGTCGAGAATGTTGAGTGGTGCGGGCTACCTGTTGACCGAACTAGTGTGGAAACACCAGGAAAGGTCATCATTCTAGGAGCGAGCCAGAGGCCCCCTGAGGAGCAGGTATGCGGGATATTGGACGAGAAGTTGCAGCCGTGTCGGCAGTCTTCTCGCGCACTAGCGCGCGCAGTGCTCTCACACTCGGTATTTGGTTGCACAACGGTATAGCTCACACACGTGAAGATAGATGAGAATCATGCCCATTACAATCCAGAGACAAAAAGCAGATCACTAGGAATGGAAGAAGAATAAAGGAAAGGAAACAGAAAGAAAAGAAGCGAATAGAGTATCCTGCACTGTAGAAACCCCACTATCCTAGGACCGTGGAACAACCCAATACCGAGACAACACAGGCGGGTAGAAGAATAGAGAAATAAGGAATTAGGAATAACACAACCTAACGGAGCCGGGTTCAGTCCGGGAGGGGGCAAAGTTGTAGTTGCACACGCACTACCGTGCAGCTCAAGTGGAACCCTCAGCGACCTAGTTAGCTGTAAAAGAACGAATACAATACTTATACAGACAAGCTGTCTTACTTTAGAGAGAAAGTTAGGATAACCATGCCAAGAATGCTAAGCAGCCACACCAGGTTGGGGCTGGCTGTGAGACTGCGCTTGAGACTCTGAGTGCAGAGTCAAGATCAGGTTTATGTTTCAGAGATTTCCCTTTTCAATATATATGGACTCTAATATGTCTTTAAAGGAAGATTGCTCGAATATTTAGGCCGTGATAGAATAGATAGACTGTGTTTGGTAAATAGATATAAAGTTTGCACCCCGTTAGGTTAACCTAGGATACCTACGTAGTAACAGCAGAGCCCGCTGTTCACTACACTGCGCCTGTTGCGCGAGTGTGCCGGGCCGGAGAGTCCATCGCCTTGTTCTCTTTTTTTGTTTGTTTAATGAACAACAGTAAATAAATCGTCTAAGTAACTCTAAATAATTCTTTTCCGAGCGCTCCTGGCTCAGAGTTGGCGGCCTCGCTTCCGAAGCCACTGCAGCCCTGATCCGCGTGCTCTGTGTATTTGTTTATCGTTTCTGTTCATGCTTGGTTTGTTTTCTTTCATTTTCAAGCGCTGATTGCGAGATTCTACAGGAAACGTCCACAAAATGAAGGGTTTCGGGGCAGACAAGTCTTCGGGGCCCCCCGCGAGGAGTACTTATAGCAGCGTTCCTGGTGCTGGCGATGTGCCCAATCGCCTGGATTTGGGGGGCACTCGGGGTTTAATTGGAGTTCTGTTTCCTTGGACTCGCGTTGAAATGACGAAAGACATGATCTGCAAAGGCGCGATAAGTGCTTTCGTGGGGGTCCTGCTAGGCATCGTATCTTCGCTCATAGTGAACTGCACGCTGGTGGAAATATCGGTTTCTTCTTTCTTTTCGGTTTATCTTGGCATCGTATTCATCACAGTCGGCGCTGTCATTCTCTGGCGGATCAACGTAAATGCGGATGAGGCCTCCCATGGCCGGAAGCTGCAGCTGACGTTCTTTGCCGGTTTGATCGTGTTTTCAGGTGTTTTGTGTTTTCTGCTGAAGCGCAATTGGTTTGTGGGCCTGCATCCGTTGCTTAAGGTGCCGCTTTACACGGTCTTGGGTGTATCAGTAGCTTTTGCTCTGACCTTTTCGCTGGTAGATGTCGTGAATTACCTCTTTTCTTTCTTCCAGTCCTCAGTGGCTAAGCCGCTCGTCGAGTCGCGCGAACAGGCCTACATGGTGCTATTCTTCACTCTCGTCATGGGGGGCATCTTCGGCTGTATATTCGGCATGATGGATGTAGAAGATGAAATGCAGTACCAAATCAAATTGGCACTTCTGCGCGAGCAGCAATTCTGCTACCCCCTTGGCGCCATCATAGGCGGCCTCGCCGGCTTCAGCAACGAAATCCTAAGACAGGCAGAACAGAGAATTCGTTACTGCTCAACGGAATTTGATGAAGACATCTAAATGCAATAATCAAGGAAAGCTCAATACAGACACCTCAAACGAAAAAGATATCTCAACAACAAACTGACAAACCAGCAAGGAAATGCTCGCTATCTAACCTGCTGGCTGGATAGCGAAGTGAGCTACCTGCATAGCTCGCCAGCTAGCTAGCTAGCTAGCATGCCGTGTTGGTGGGGCGTTGGTTTGGGGGACAATGTGGATATGCAGGAACAGCGTCCGCTGCGGCAAAAGACGAGCAGTCGAAAGCTGCCCTACACCTTGGAGTGTATGCACAGTCGGCCAACCATCGTATTCCCTATCCAGCTTAGCAGTTTAATAAATTAAATTTAGACTTGAAATCGGTTCTTTGGTCTGTTTGCTTGCATTTGCTGTCGGCATGAACTGCGTTGAACCGCGGCAGCAGCCACGCACTTTGACACTTTCCCCCCGCAACATAACTAAAGGGGGGATGGAGGGGGAGGGTTTTGGCCCCCTACCGGATATGGGGGCCCCTGCCGGAAGTAAGGGCCCCCGCCGGGAGTGAGGGCCCCCGTCTGCGGATGTGGCTCCACCCCCCGCCCTCCGTTCTGCAGCAATAACTGCACAGGGGCCGTACCGCTGGTTTTTGAGTTTTGGCTTCCAACGCACCTTCGATCGAAATGTTGTCATTAAGGCACTGTACGTGCTGCATGCAATGCATGAAGGGGGGCCCTAGAGCCAACCGGGGGGGCCCCCAGGGCCAAGCGGGAGCTCTATGAGGGCCCAGACGTAGGGGTTATTGGATTTTGCAGAACTTCGGGTTTTATATCGAAATTAGGTTGAATTTTGAGCAGCAGAATGCGTTTTTGTGCTTATATATACACCTTCAGGTGTACGTGGAGCTCCAAGAAAGAAACGACGTACACATTGTACAGGACATCGTATATGTGCTCAGTGTATTCATAGTTCTCCGTCTGCCTCCCTGCAGCCCTTACAGTTTAGGGTTTACAGCTACCGCCGAGGAGATAAAATGACAGCATTAGAGCAGAGGAAACATTAAACAGCGAGAACTATACCTCGAGCTCCGTTTGTTGCAGATATGCTGCATGCTGTATACATTGGGTTTCGTGGTGTTGCATTGCAGTACATGAATATCTCCGGTGTTTCCTTTATGCTGCAGTAACATTACACCCATATTCGCAGTATGAATTGGTGCCTCTATACAAACGCATATTCACACAGCTGCACAGAGATAGCTTGCACAATGCACAAAGATCGCCCCTAGTCCAAAAAAAACTATAGAGTGCGGATGGGAAAGCCGTCAATGTAAGCATTGCCGAACATGAGCAAAAGCTTCAACAGGGCTTAGGAATTACGGTTTGACGCTTAGAGTGTAGGGTTAGGTAGGGTTAGCCTGTGAACGTTTTGGTTTACTCGGGATAACTGCGGCTGCCGACCCTAGAAGCAATTAGAGACTGCAGCGAACGGCTCAATATATCGATTCTCAGGGGCTCCTCCCCCGACTTCTGCACTCGTAAGGAGAATTGAATAAGGATATGTCGTAGTGGGGCCTCTGCACGCAATTCCAGGTAGGGTTTAAGGTGAAACGTGTAGGGCAGACGCCGCGTGGATAGGGTTTCGGGTTTGGGCTTTATGCTGTAGGGAGGAGAAGTAAAACTTAGGAATGCGGTTTCAGGGTTTTTTTTTGAAGGGTGTGCTGTTTAGGGCTTCTAGGGGTTCAGGGCTTGGGGTTTTAGGCGAACGTTTCGGTGGTCCGTCAACTGCCGTATGCTGCGCTCTGTCATTTCCAGTGTGTGAAGAAAACAGCAACTTGGCTTTATACGTTTGTGTGGTGTTTTATGTTTGTTTTCTGATGAATATCAATGAAGAGGAGAAATGCGGCTGTCCTTCTGGGGTGCACAGACACACCAATGGCTGCAGCTGCACGCTCGGTTTTCTGTCGAAGATGCTCATGGGCTTCAAACTCTAAACATGGGGCTTTAAATCTCTTAAACGCAGAAACTCACTCTATTTGTTCGCATTATACTTTGGAATAAGCCTTTTTGAGGCTTCAATGGATGAACGGAGAGCCGACGCGATCGCCCGGCGTCGATGCCGCGCGGCGGTTCCCGTGCGTGTGCTCCCTCTGCAGAGTTAAGGAGCGGCTTTTATCCCTTAATTGACTAATTAAAACAGCAGAGTTTGTGAGTTTTTATTAACGGGGGCGAAAGACATATTTTGAGGGGTTATGGTCGGTGGTTTCCCTAGAAGACGCGAGACTACGCGCACTACGGGTGCCCACCTACGTCGTGGGGTGTACAGGCGGGCTTAAAGTTCGAAATGCATTTAACAAAATCAAACTTATATTTTGTTTTTAAATTGCATTTCTGCTTTTCCCAGGTGTAGAAGACGGTATTTTCCTCAGTGAGAAGTGCGGCACACTCGCGTCAGTGGCTTAGTTTCAGCGCAGGAGATGCCGCATTGCAAAAACGTGAAATTTGGAGGGCAATTGATATTTTGGTT
The DNA here is from genome assembly GCF_000499745.2 of Eimeria mitis. Classification (NCBI taxonomy): domain Eukaryota; phylum Apicomplexa; class Conoidasida; order Eucoccidiorida; family Eimeriidae; genus Eimeria; species Eimeria mitis. The sequence goes on along the minus strand of NW_024013079.1, from coordinate 14,080 downwards.
GTTTATTCTTGGCAATTTTTCTTGAATTGTACATATTAACTAAATACAACAAACTAGTTTGACTATTTTAGGGGGTTTCGGGAAAGGGGTGGCTCGTTTCTTTCTCTCTGGTCTTCCTACTGGCCCCGCAGCACGGTTCCCTCTCCTCGTCGGGCTTCCTCTGCTTTTTGCGTCTTTTCCTGGTGCGTTTTCCTGATCGTTTTGTTGTTTTTAGCGAAAGTATCTACCACTGCATGCGCATATCTTCTAGTGAACTCCCCTAGAAGCTGCGCTGGTGGTTGCCGATCCGTTGAGGTCTCTCCTCTCGTCCCCGCTCTCTGCTTTGTGTGAGCAGAGAAGCAGAACAAAAACAACAAACAAATGAGTCAAATGCCCATTTCTAATTTTACAAGAAATATCTGCATGCAGCAGAAGAGCGGCGGCATTGCATGGACTTCGTTTTCTCGAGTGCAGCTTCCCTCCTCTCCTGTAGACCTGTTTCGGGTGTACGCACAGCGGCGCGCATCAATACATCTCATTAATGACATAGACAACGATCTTCTCGCGTTGAATGGCATTCATAAAAGTTTTTTGGGGCAGTTTATAGTGGCTTTCGCCGTTCACTGAACAGATTCATCGTTTGAGAACTCAATGAAGACCCCGCTCCTGAAAGTGTCTGCACAACTTAGCGCAGGAAACATTTCCCCATTGGGATTTCACTCGGCTTTGTCTCACTTTTGGTACTATTCCTTCTTACTGGATCCGAGAAATACCCCTCCACGGGGTCTTGACAAAATCCCACGGCTGCGTTAGCAACACCGGATTAAGAACAAATTGTAGCGCCTCTCCAGGTGTCTGTACACAGCAAAACATGGAGACTAGAAGTTCTGATGGAGGTGAGGAGCTTTATAAGTGGACAGGAGAAAAATGCTCCCCTGAAATGTCTGCTACAGAGCCCGTAAATGCGCACCTCAAGTTCACCACGCTTGGTGCTGCTGAACCAGCATCCGTTGTAAGAGCAGCAGCTGTAGCAGCAGATGCAGCAGCAGCGGATGCCGCTGCAACTGTGGAAGCAGCAGCAGCGAGCGGGGGGGATGCGCCAAATGAAGCGTCAGATGCTGGCGAGGATTTCTATTCGGAGTTGGGATGTCTTTCCGCCACCACCTGCCTGTTTGTGGGCCAAGAGGTGCGTATACACCTGGTGGACTTGGTGCGAACGCGCCTGACGTGCATTCCTTTATCGTACCTGGGGTCAATGAATTCGTTTTTTAGAGAGATGTACACCCGAGAAATAGAACAAGACGCGGAGCTAGCGGAGCTGTACGTACACCACAGTAGCAGCAGGAAGAACACTAGTTTGAGGCCCTCTCGACGCATAAGAGGCGTCATAACTGCATTTTACACAACTGAAGAGCAGCCGACGGAGAACGTGCTGCGTTTGGATTCTGTTTGTGGTTTAGAAATTTGTTTTCGTGTTGGGGTGTCTGTACATCTGAGCTCTCCCTCGGCTCCTGGTGGGAGTATATCTTCGAGCCACGATTTTGCAGTGTACAGACGGTGGGCTGTGCGCGACTTCCTTTCTCTTCGTCGCGTCTACTCTCAGAACTACAGCGTTGATATATTTGTAGAGAAGAGAACAGCAAGGGAAGGAGCCAGACGGCAGTTCCTCAACTCTACTCAGTTTTTCCTTAGTCTTCGACCGGACCTCTGTTGTAGCCAAGGGGCCTCAGGAGAAGAAGATCCCTTTCTCCTTAACGGATCGCCGCTGCCACCTCCGCCTGCAGCAGCAGATTCGCAATTCTTACACCCTGCTGCTGCTGCTGCTGCTTCTACTCCACAGAGAAAACGCGGGAGACCCCGCAAGTTCCCAAGGCCCGAGGAAACAGCCGTGGCGTCGGCGCAGGGGCTGTCACTGCAGCAGCAGCAGCAGCGTGGGAGCCCCGGAGGGGACCCCTGTGAGGGGCCCAAGGGCACCACCGTGCAGACATTTGGGGTAAAGGTGTACATATCATATGATACACAGGGCTCATCAGACACAGACAGAAATTTAGAAGAAGAAACAGCTGGAGATACAGTAGATACGGAGCAGAACAACTACACTGTCACGCGATCCAAGGCGAGCGCAAGACTGGCAAAAAGAAGAAGGGGTGCGAAATACATAAAGGGGCTTATTAAGCGAAAAAAATGCAGTAGACAAAGGGGTTTATAAGTAGACGAATAAGTTTAATAGATTATGAGGGTTTATTGGGAGATGAGGGCTTATTCTTTTTGGCCACGGTTGAGTGTCTATCTCGTTTGTGATTACTACGAGTTGGTGCTTCATATATAAACACACACCTAAACCCTAAAACCCTAAACCCTAGGCCCTGGCAGGCGAAGCTTTTGATGTTGCTGTGCTGCTGAGGGTGTGTGTACTGTTTGTTGCAGGAGAGGAAACACAACAAATACCAGCTTCTTCTCTACCTCTCGCGGAGGCCCATCGGGGGCCCTCGAGGGGCCCTTCGCTGGTGGCAGTCTGTGGACGTTCTGCTGCTGAGGGAAACAGCAAATGGATCGAAGTCGCGGAGCAGCAGCAGCAACAACAGCATCAGCATCAGCAACAGCAACAACACCAGCAGCAGCTGCGAGAGGAACATCCGCCGCAGGAGCAGCAACAGCAGCATCATCACGAAGGACGCCAGGAGGAGGGGCTTCTATCTCCATGTGGCTCTGTAGCATCAGGGGCTGGGGAGTTTCTGTCTCCATCTTTGTCTGGTTTTTCTTTGGCCCCTCATATAAATGTAGAGCCACGCGATACGTTTGAAAAAATGCTGCTGCCGTATTACCGTCGTTGCTTGCAGCTACTGTTATCGGGCCTGTTGGGGTGTCTGCACAGCATCCCATACACTACAGAGGCCCTAATAGAACGCCAACGCGCAATAGGCCAGTGCCTTCTAGCTGTTACTTCTCCCTGTATTAGCCTAGCAGCGTTACAGACCCTTATTAACCCCTTCGGGCGATGCATCAAAACCCATGCTGCGCCCAATGATCTGGATATACACCTGCAGCAGGACCTTGTAGAAGACGTCCTACACCTCTCCCGCTTCCTCGAACAACCTGCAGCAGCAGCAGCAGCAGCAGTAGCTGCAGGTGCAGCAGCAGCAGCAGCAGCTGGAACAGTAGCAACGAGAAACGCTTCAGCATCTGCAGCGGAGCGCAAGAGGAATACGATAACATCAGCAAGAGGAAAAACAGAAACAGTGGGAGGTAGCAGGGAATAAAAGAATGCAGACTTTGTCTTGTCCTCCTCCATTATCTTGTAGAATCTGATATATTAAAGGGCCTTCGTTGATTTTGTCTGTTTTTTGGTTATATTCATCTAGCGCCGAGATAGAAGGCGCTCAGCTTACTAAGTGAGTTTGTCTATGCTGATTTTGATATGTTCGATCCATAAGCGACTGTATATATATATATATATATATATATATATATATATATATATATATATATATATATATATATATATTACCTATATAGAATATAGATAGTATCTATATAGATAACATATATGCTTTATATATAGAGCATACGTATACTTTATATATGTTATATATGCAGCATATGCAGATTTTCTGTGTGGGTTTCCGTACGTTTGTCCCATAAGTGCATATATATTGGTAGATATACATATAGATATCTATGTTATGTATATAGAATAGAGAATACTGTTTGTCTGCTTGCGTTCTCATACGTTCGTCTCACAACTATATGCGTTATATATAAATATGTTATATATGTAACATGCATATATATACATGCATACTGTTCACGGTAGCGTTCCAACTGCGATGTTGCAGTTGCGCAGTTGATGGTGGAAAAGCAGAGCCGGAGGGCGAGAGATATCGGCTGCTGCTCATCTTGAATTAGCAGGAATGCCTCAGTTGTCTGTCTAGACACCGCAGAGTAACGAGTCATGGGGATAAGCGCTGTTCGTTTTTGTTTGTTTCTGTATTCCTTTCATCTCGTAATCCATCTGCGGGCACCTGCTTGGGGCCAAGCGCCCACCACACGTCAGTGAAAGCGCATTATGAACACACATTGCAAACCCCAACAACAATAAAGGTAATCGAGCTTTCCTCAATACCACGAGCCGTTTTAGGCCTGTCGCTGGCTGCCTTCGGGGTGTATCTCCGCCGGAGCCCCACATTGGCTTGGCTACAGCGAAAACAGATATCTTTTTTAATTGGCGTTATGCTCGTCCCCTAGAGGTGTTCGCATTCGCATATAAATGCAGGCAAGAAGTATGCACAGAGTGCAGCTGCAGGAACACGTTGACGCCGTTACTTCAGTGTTCTGATTGGCGGGGTTGAGTTTAGCGTTTCGCGGGCTGTGCAGATATTTCTAGGAGTCAGTTTAGGGTTTTCAGGAAATTCCAAGCAGTGCTTAGCTGCAATAAGCCTCTTTTGGGCTTTACAGACACCGCAGGGAGCAGCAGCCTCTGCCTGCACTCCCCGCTGTTTGTGCTGGCAGGCGCCGCCTCAGCCAAAGCCACTGACATATAAACAGGCGCGAGGACGAACAGTCGCCATTGTCATAGCTGTCTGTCCCCGTCTGTCTGTGTTCTCTCTATAAAAGTTTCTCACAGTAATACGTTACAGTGCATTGCGCTCTAATAATCTCCCTGAGGGAGCTGACAGTCTGGCTCCGCTCCCGGTGTATCCGCAGATGTTAAGCAGATGTCGCCACATCTACTAGTTGGGGTCTCTAGTCTCCGTCGAACTGCCACCTCCATCACTCTTCCGACGGAAAGGTGATGAGATAGGTGGGGGGAGGCGGAGTGGGTTGTTTTGTTTCTCCTGCTGACGCGCCTGATGTTGCCGTTGGGGCTGCACTTGTCGCTTCTGTTGTTGCTGCGGCGGTATGTGCAGCGCCTGTGGACAACCGCAGCGGCGCGGGCACAACTGAGGCCTCTCCGCGTCCATCGCACTCTCCTGCAGTCTTTCAGGGATATTCAGCTCTACTTGCTAGGGGAGATGAGGCCGCTTCAACATCTGCGTTGTCACCTTGCTGTTGTTTATCTGGCACAAACTGAACGATGGCTCAGTCGACGGGCAGCGCAACCGTGTTGAAAGCTGAGCAAAGCTTCAGGGCCGGAGGGTGCGTGAGGTACATGCCTAAGAGGAAACAACAAACACAAACGCGTAAGAACTACGGTGAAATACCAACCCTAAGGGACTGAGGAGAGACCGAAAACAAATAGCACGGAGCTCTAACTACAAGTATCCCGCTCTGCAAGATGTGAAATCGTGGTGTGCGTACACCTCACAAAACTCACATATCTCTGCATCAAACACAGCGATGAGGCTGCTGCTGACGAGGTGGTCTCCCTCTCCAGTGGGGCAGCCTTGGGGAACGACGACTGTGGAACATTTTGTGTTCTGGAAGATGAAGCGGTTGCATTTCTTCTTGTCATCGAGTTCAAGTGCGCACTTGAAGCCAACGTTCTCGTGGTGTTTGGGTTTGCCGGGTCTGTTGATTCGCAAGTCAAAGGAGTAGTTGAAGCGGGTCATCTGGCCATCCATGATGAGGTAGATGTCTATGTCTGTCTCGCTAGTCTTGATAGCCGTCAGCAGATAGTCGCGTCCGTACTCCAAGGCCCGCACCACCTTGGGTGACTCCAAATGCACCATGATGATGATGTTCGGAGGATGCATCAGCACCCCCAGACAGTCTACTTTCTTCCCCAGGCCGAGGCCGAGAATCGAAGTCGGCCGCGTGAGGTCTATGGACTTGGGGATAACAAATGTGCCCCACTGATACAGTTGCACAAAGAAACCCCAATCTCCAGATGCGCAGTTCACGCGCGGTATGGCCTCGCAGTTGGGCAGTGCCTCGAACCCCTTCACCACCATCGCGCCGTAAGCAAGTGCTGCATTTGAGGAGGGGTGAGAAACCACGAAACCGGCGTTATAGTCGACGCACTGCACCTTCACAGTGTGGCTTTCATCTATTGTCACCACCAAGCAGACCCGATCCGTCAGCCGAAATGCTATCAAGGACTCGTTCACAATAAAGAGCAGAGGCTTCCACGCCTTTGGGAAAGCTGGCAACCGTTCCGGATGAGAATACACCGCAACTTCGCGCAAATTAGGCGTCGACAAAAACACGTTCTTGTCACCCTCAATGCCCAGGTGACACCCGTGCTTACTCCAGCACTGTAGGTATAACAGGAAACCACACACGCACGCAAGCGCAGTCATATCCACGTAAATATGTATACCCAAGGGAGGCATGTAAATATACATACAAGCATACAGCGCTGCTAACAGAGCATCCCACAACCTGAGGCTACTTTTGCCTGGGCCTCGTACAAACAGCCCCAGCAGCCAGTTCGCCTCGTATGTAGCTGCCATCGGACATTCCTTGAAAGTGGGGGGTGAAGGGAATGTCAAGCAGAAAGTGATATTGGAAGAGGAGGACTGACCTTGACGTCATACTTGCCAGACTGAACACCGCTGAACACCTCGCAAACTCCTTCGACAGGCTCTAGAAAAAGCAGACGGTGGTCTGCAAAGAGTGTGGGTTTCAACGAAAGCTTCTCGCGGTCCGTCAGTCCCACCCATCCTGTAGAAGTGCGTGTACGCAAAGCCGAAAGACACAAACGAGGGAGACAAATTCACGTCGAAAGTAGGTCACAGAGTCTGGTATGATACACACAGGCGTATGCATGAACTCAAACTCCGTTTGCGATGCTCTTTTTTAACACTTCCGCTCGAGCCTAGCGAGAATGATTTGCTGCCGATTCATGCCTATATTCTTTCTAGGTAGTCACTGCCCCACCTGAGCCGTCGTAGTAGTTGTTCGCAGTCCACACAATGGCCTTCTCTGGCACTGCCACATCGACCAGTGGCTCGAACCTGCACGAGCAGAGTCTGTTTACGCCCTCCATTGTGCTCGGTTAAATATAGTTGCTTATTGACCTTCAACTGAAGCACGAGAAAACACAAACCACGAGACGCCGGCAATATCCTGGACAGGCTGTACAAGGCATCCCTCACGAACACGCCCCCAGCAGCTTCTGTGGCTGCCTCAATACACACTGTGCTCTCGAATATGTGACAGAATAAAACAGAAGAGGCTTAACACTCCAGCAAGGCAATGTTAGCCGCTGCCCACCCTCCAGGCAGAAACAGCCACCACACCTACTTGCCGACGTTTCACCCATATACACCCCCCTTGAAAAAACTAAGAGGACACTTTCACAACAAACTGAAGGCTAAATACACCCGTAAGTTTCAATCTCTAAGGTTTTACGCTCTTTTAAACACGTACATGCAGCAGTGGCTCAGCACACACACTTGCCTAAACGAAGTACAGGGTTCCAGATGCAGACGACTGTCTAAACCTGTGTGAAATACCTCCTAAGAGTAATATGGGGGGAAAAGAGAGAAATATACAAGGAAGAAGCCGAAGAAATTCTTTACGTGGGTGAGCCGGGTGCTTTCCGCATCATGAATTGTTGGCAGGCTCTGGCCTGAGTTGGTGTGCTTCGTCCAGCAGTGGGCACAGAGCTAGTGCTGTTCCCGTTTCCTACGATTTCTTCGCCTCCGTAGCCAAATAACTGTCAAATTTCGGTGTTAAAACAAAGGAATTTCACATTTTGGATGCTTCCGGTATAAACAACTCCCTTTTATCTATTACTCTGCAGCTGAAAAGAATCGAGCCCCTGCAGGGTCCCACCACACGAGCAGGCCCAGTGGACCTCTCACGGACTCTTGTGGTTGCTTTTGCTGTATTTCGACAATTTGCCTCATTGATATTAATTGTGCAGGACTTTCAATCTATTAATTCAGCAGGCATGACTGAAGCACTGACGTAGAGGAGGAATATCAGGGATTAGCAGGCACGACGGCTAGCAGAAGTGGTGCTCGTTTCGAGACCGCAAGCGCACTGCTGATAACAGGCCTATGATTCTTCCTGATATATAAAGAGAGACAACTGCACTATAGAACGGAAACACGGCGGGCACACATCCTTGACATTTGTGCGATGAGTGTAGGGCTTACTAGGATATTGCAACCGCGGAGGTTTGTGGGGCAGGTTGGTATGGTGTCTAAGGCATTAGTGCCACTGGAACCATATTTAGCGTCATGTTGATTCGAAAGCTTTCTGTGACTAGTTTCTGTCGCTGCCGTTAGCGGATTTGGGTCGGATTCCTCAACAGCTCTTGGGAGTGATGTGAGTTGCTTCGCGCTGTGCGTGATGCTCTGAAATTCACCCAATGTTTTAAACTCCTGGTGCACCTCCTCAACCGGCTATCTGCGTTGCTCAGACTTTCAACTGATGGAATCCGTCACCGTTGGTCGTCGGCTCCTCCACCACCAGCGCAACTCGTAGCATAACGACTCTAGGCCTTAGCTAGGGTGCGCCTCCATCGTTTTTAGTTTCTCTCGCTCGCACCTCATATTTTTAATGACATTTTAGTAATACCTACTGCAATAGTTTCACTGTGTGTAAACTATTCACCTCCCAAACAAATTCCCCTGTCAAGCCAGCTCCAAGCTGTCCTCCTTCCCGAAGTTATTCACAGCGCGATCTCTAAAATCTCATGTAGATTCTTGTTTCTTCATACAGACACCAATTACCCACATTCTTTCGCTGGAGCAGGTTGCATTGAAAAATTTGACTCACTAGCGCAATTATACGGATAGCCGCAACGAAGCCATCTGGCTAACTCGGAGCGAATGTTACCATGGTGATTGGTCTAAGAGGCTTCTTAGCTGTTTAATGCTGTTTTAATGACGTATATCGCGGTCACCTCATACGCTTCATAGGCTGTGGGCTGCTTGAATTGCCGTTAATTCCACCAGCGTCATCTAACAGTCGAGTACACGTCAAAGCGCTGATAGTATGTTTACGCGACAAAAGTATTCCAGTCCATTTAGGCCCCTTTTCTATTCCAAGTTTTTACTTCCAAAATCTTTTGAATATTTTGGGACGGAGGCAGCGCGCGTGTGTGTTTGTCGAGCCGAACGGTCTGAGCTCATATCTACGAAGGTTTCCTTCAGTCCCCCATAATTCCCTAGCGACTTATAGCTCAAGCCATATCATTGTTTCAATTCTGAGATTCGTGCTGCTTATTTGTTTCAGTAGTTGCGGCAAAGCTACCACACGACTGATGCGTTCCTTCACGCCACCGTTCAACGCAGCGGTAAGGCGGTTTAACCAGCAGCTGCAACCGAAGGCGTTTGTTCCGGCCTCAGGTCGAGATGCGTATATTATATCCGTTAACAAAGACGTGCAGATGAATAGGCTTATGTTGGCCTTGTCATCCGTTGACACAACCCCTGCTATTGGACGGCTGTTTACGACTGATGCGGTTCGGATGGCTCCGGAGGAACGGTAGAAAACTGCATCTCAGTCTTACGAATACACAGTAATGTTCTTTTGGCTCAAGGGAGCCCCTGATACCTTTCAAGGTAATAGAAACAGTTATATACTTGCGTTTTCGGGACGGGAAGGTATTGCATACCTAGAGGATGTTCTTATCAGCTCGGTAGAGCTGGATACCGGACGCCACGCGTTAAGACAAGTCTTCGATGGTTTCCTGCGCACGCAGAGCCACCTGGAGCTTCGCCTGTGCCAGTTCGACGTGCAGGAGCTCACCAACATGCAGTAGATGGCCAGAGTGGACGGAATCAAGCTAACCCCAGATACTGTCCAAACAGTACAGTAGTGGCCTGTGGTGCTGATCAATGTGCACCGACAGATTCGGCAATTCCTGGATACTGTAAACTGTTGTAGAATGCTTGTGGGGTCGGGGCTTGCAGAGGTGGCACAACAGTTAGTGGATATTACCTGCTCTCATTTCCCTTTCTAGAGGGATGAAACTCGTAACCAGGCTCTCAGGCGTCTGAAGCAGCCTTTCGTTTGTTACCCCACGTTGGAAGTACCGGGCCAGAGCAACAGCAATACGTTCTACCCATATGCTTCGGGATACGCGGTCAATGTCGTTCTGAAACAAGAAACTCGTTGGTTCCCTTAAGCGATGTCACCTGCACAGCAGAAATGTTGAATTTAAAATCAAGAGTTCTTCGCGCTCGTCACGATCTTGTATTAAGTGCAAACAACTGTTACGGGCAGCTAAGGTCATGGCATATACGGTTTATGAAGGTTTAGCGCACCTTTAAGGGGCCAAACCCTGGCATGGAACAGCGGGACGTAGGTTGGACTTCCTCACAGATTTTCATCTCCTTCGTACTCCAGCAGATTCACGGGACCAAGTAGCCATTCCGTCCATCCAGTACATTCAGCTGTAAACCAACGTTTATCTTCAGCAGCTGTGAAGGAAAAACCAGTGGAGGGACCATGCCGATATCAGACGTGACGTCGTCCTTGGATTTATCGTGAATCAGATGCAGGTTTCCCCTAATGACGGTGTTCCTCCTGAGGTATCACAAGATGTAGATCCCCCTACCAGTACACCGGCTTGGCTTCCATCTTCAGATTCCGAAGCGGGAGACTACCCTCATCCCTGTCCACCATTCACCGACTAGCTCTCTTCAATCGATGTTGAGTTTGCAGTGGGCGTGTCTTCCTTTGCATGTTCTGCCGTCTACGCTTAGTATCCCGTATTCGAGAAGGCCTTGCGAAGCTGAGGTGCAAGCAGAGGGTTTACCTACAGATGAGGAGGTGTCTCGACGCCGTTTCTCCTTTCGTTTTCCTTTTCTTCATTTGTAGGGTTACCAAACGGTGCTGTGGAAGATCTGTGCGCCATACTTTCCGGAATATTTGACGCATGTCCTGCATATGCACCGGGCGTACGTCACGGCGGGGCATCGACGGGAGACGAGGATATACTAAGCTCTTAGTCGACACTGCAACTTGCCCGGTCGGCATGCTTCTAAGACAAGCTATGGAGATTCTTCTGCTCAGTGTAGAACCTCCAACGTAGCCTGCCAGAAAGCCACCGGCTTGCTTCAGTTTCTGGTTATGCCGTTACAAAAGAGAGTCACGTTAGCCGCCAACCGTGAACGCCGTGAACGAGCCCATCCTGCCTATAGTTGACTCGTTAAGCAAGACAACTCGCTTCATTTCAATTACCAAGACAACTACCATGTTTAGGAGAATTGAATTAGTAACATATAGACTAATAAGGTGTGCTAAGCACCCAGATACGTACACTACGGATAGAGGCCCTCAATTCCAATCAGAGCTGTGGAAGCAACTCTGTTCCCATTGCTCCCATTTCGATGGCAGCTGCGCAATCCCTACAGCTTATTATCCGCAAACAGACGGCCAAATAGGACTTGTCAACCGTATACTTTAAGGAATTCATCCTTGCTAATATGCAGTCAGGTGAGGAGGGGGAACGCTTTCTCCACGCACTCGAGTGTGCATATAATACGGCAAGCCACTCAGCGAAACAGCTGGGCAGCTTATCTTCTACGTTCAAACCTCGATATCATGCTCCATTCGCTGTTACGGGACATATCCGTACTGATTGTAACTGCGACGAGCCTACGACTGTCACGACACATTCCATGCCTCGCAATTCATCGGTGATAGGGCAGCAGGCCCTCGGATGCTTAGCACGAAGGCAGCAGTTGGTTGGAAGGGATGCTCAGAGCAACGCGACGGACAGTTATGAAGCTGAGTACACTATGGTCCAATGTGGTGAAGGCGAACATGCACATCATCTTGTCAAAGGATGAGGTACCCCAGAGGAGAGAGCCACTTGTGAGCCCGTATATCATCTACAAGGCTGTACGGTTCTACGACGAGCCATCGTGCTCGTACACTTGAGGAAAATCACACCTCTGAACTGCTACTACTATGCAGACTGAGTACGACCTCGTCCGGGATCGGCAGGCCAGGATAGGTGACCTGTTGTTAAGCGTCAATTGCTAATTGTTAGTCGCTTATTGTTGGACGACCATATGGACTATGTGGGGCACCTAAAGCCCTAGTGGCCAACCGGGCGTGGGAAGCCTGGGCAAAGGAGGAACGTTTACTGTGTGTAAACGTCTGTCGACAGGGGGGATGTTGTAGTTCTGTGCAGTGCAACCCTAGTAGCGGTAGCCACTGCTAGAAGTGTGGAAGCCAACACTAGTAACGCATTAAGGACTATGTGCCGAAATTACTAAGTGAGGAATGATAACAAGTGTACTTCGCTAGATAACCTTGATGAGATATGGTTTTTGTTTAATGAGGGTGCGGACACATAAAGGGACAGCCAGCAGTGCGACCGAACCCGGAGCGGGGGCCGACCCAAGCCAGCTATTGCGCATGCTGTATAGGCAATGCATACAAGCCAAAAATATATTTCCTAAGAGCGATTTGGAGCCACGGAGCAGCATGGTTCCGTTCGGCGGGTCCTATATTTCCCGCCTTTTGCGGGACCTCCCTCAGGAGTGCTGCTGTCCCAGTTTGACGCGCTATGGGGACAAAGACACGAATTCTTGCATCCTTCTCCTTTCTCCTCGCCACATTTACCGGAAGATCATCGAAATTAGCAGTTAGTGAACGAGAATAATTATCTTGGCCTAGCCGATGTCCCGCACGGCGCCTGTGATCCGCTAGCCAGCGACTATAAACCCGCGGGCGCTACAGGGACCGTCCCCTACCCGAGGCCAACCGGAGTCAGCAACTACGCGAACTGGATAAGCAGCGCGAGCGCACACACGCACACACACACAAACACATAAATACACACACACAAATTATTTTTCCGTTGAACAATTTGAACCCACGGAGCAGCACGGTTCCATTCGACGCGCCGTATATTTTGCCCAGTATGCGTAACCTTCCTTAGCACTGCTTTCGCCCCAGTTTGACTCGGTATGGGGACAAAAACACCAATTCCTGCCTACCTCCCCCTTCTTCCAGCCCCATTAGCCGGAAGATCACTGAACTTAGCCGTTAGTAAATGAGAATAACTATACTGACCTAGTGACTGTCCAGCACAGTATCGAAGATCCGATACTCAACAACTGAACCCCCGGGCAGTACACCAGGACACTACACTGAGGTCCCTCTATTGAAGCAGCAGGTTGCGAAGTGTTTACTTTCCCAGTAAATCACTTGCCCACAAGCAACGCTGATGAAATTCGGATTTTGGTGCTTGTTGTGGGGGCCCTTATGGAGAGAGCGATGGTTATCTGCATTGGAATCGCTCAGCACCGACGACACGACACACACCCATGACTCTTATTGAAGGTTCCTAAGCCCTCATTCAGACCAACCTGTGCCTACTACAGCAACAATTATGAGTCATTTCCCCAGTATGCATGCTCGAAAATGGCTCATCTTGGCAGAACTCGTGACCAAGTCCAGGAGTTCTCCCTGCAGGACGTACCAGCCGGCAAGCTGGCCTGGACTCACTGCGCCGAAGAGGGCTTTGTGACGGTGAAAATCTTGAAATGCGACGTCAAAACGGGAAAGGCTCAGGTGGTTCTCGACGCAGAAGGAGCTTCGAGCGTGGCAGCAGCACAGGCAGCTGCCGACGCAGTTCGCGAGACTTCATCAGGACCATGCACGACCGCAGGAAATGCTCTTTTTGTTGAGGATGAATCAAAAGCTCAAGATTCACAGCACCGCACCGAATCGTCCGCTGGAAGCATATCTTCAGGGAAGAGAACGAAATTACGTAAAGAAAAACTGAGCACTCCCTGGTCGCTGGAATCCCCGGAGGCGGCAACCGAAGCATTCGCCGACCCCCTGTCTCAACGAGGCGCCCACGGACTGTCACCTAGATCTTGTTTGCCGGAGAGCGAGACTGATGATGATGAATCGGAGGGGCTCTCAGATGCGCCGAGAGATCCTTCTAGCGGCACCAGTTTTCCGGTAGCTGACGTAGGGGAGTGTCCCGTACCCACAGCAGAACAGCTCGAACATCGGGCTGCGGCGGCAGCAGCAGCTGCTGCTGATGCAGTCAGTGCCAAGTTCATCTCCCAGCCGCCCTTTGAAGTCCCCGTCAACCACCTATGGCCCTACAGTGCACCCCCGTTGCCACCGCACCCGATGCCAGATGACAGCGCCTGCTGCGGAACGTTGTCTGCAGCCGCTCTCCTTCAGCTGCTTCAACATAGGTATATTCGTGATGAGATTTACACCTACGCAG
>NW_024013078.1:0-746 GCF_000499745.2 Eimeria mitis | reverse complement strand
GCAAAGTTCTGTCCTCGCACGTGCTTTGCGCAATTCATGGATACGTACGAGAAGCTCTCCAGCGTGTGGCGCGTCGAAAATATGAGTTTTATCCCTCAGACAGTGCGTGGAGATGCTACACCATAACCACTTGAGCTCGGCATTCGTCTGCAGGTCACGTTATGGTTTGTGAGCAGCCCAGAGTAGCACACTTATCCGTGAGTCGTGCACAGACGGGAGGCTCGTGTTAAGTGACGTTTCTGCAGGCGAAACCACCAAGCCATATGTCGAAGCAAGAGGCCGTTTAGGTTAGCGGTCACCCTATGCAGCTGGTGCGTTAAAGGAGATAAAAAGAATGAAGTCCCGGAGTAGGCTATGGAGTTACACAGGTAATGTACAAAGTGGGTGAGTGCTGATGCAAAATCGTCAAATAGCGCGGAGAGCAAGATTCAGCCAATAGGGCAGCGGATCCAAGATGTGGGCGATGCAACAAAAGCCGCGTTTCGATGCTTCTTTGGTCGAGCATCGAGAAGCGCGTTTGACTGGCTGACTCGTGCCGCTCATCCATTGTTGCTATCTTTGTCTGGCAGTGTAGTTGGCAGGCCAAAAATTGGGTGTGTTGGCCTTTGCGAATGGCGCCGCAAAGACGCGCACAGCACTGGATGCCCGGCTGCTGGCTATCAGGTCCGTTGATCCCCTGTCGTTGTGTTGCTTCCTGCAGCAGATTCACCGCTCGGTGGCTCGACACTCCGGATGACGTCTGCCGC
>NW_024013077.1:0-747 GCF_000499745.2 Eimeria mitis | reverse complement strand
GCAAATGCCCGCGGAGGTGCTTGTGTTTGGAACTCGAGGTGGGACGAAGCGGTTTTGCGCAGGTAGCATATGGTGCCTCGATTGTTACAGAAGGTAGGTTAAGGCTGCATCCGTGTGTTGTTGCGTAGCGATTTTTTTCGGGCCTGTTAAGAGGCCACTTGGCGGGGGTTTTCGATCAATTCGTACTATGGGCTGAACAGCTGACGAGGTAGGTTGCGTTCTGACTGACGGTTCGTCGTGACGATGGTGGCGATCGTGCGTGTTCAGTCCTTTGCAATTTATGTGCGTGGCCTTAAGACATGTACTTGCTTGCTTTCGCCTTGCGCGCATGCATAGGTTGGTCGTCTCCGAGTCTGTTTGGCATTGTATTTCCGTGTTTTCCTGATTTGTGATTCCGATTTGACGTGTGATGTTGCCTTGCGTCTGTATCTTGACATCTTGGGCTCACTCGAGCATTGGTACTATCTGCTCCATATAATCACTGTCGCCTCACTTCGGGAGGGATTCCTGGAATAGCTGCGCAGACTGTGCACACTGGCAGGAAGATTTATTAATCACTTTAAAGACTGAGGATGTGCCATTCAAAGATAGTGTTAATTGAATTTTGCACTATGGCCCCGCCTTAAAGTGTTTGCGCTTGCGTGCAATACCTGCAGAACCGCAACCCCGCGTAGGCTGATCGCCTGATGGAGAGAATACCGTATGCTAATTTCTTTGGTCTTTCTTCAAACGGCAGACGTAACTGGA
>NW_024013075.1:0-747 GCF_000499745.2 Eimeria mitis | reverse complement strand
ACACAAGTTGAACACGAATGGAGTGGTGATGAGTGAAATATGAAGCCTAGTTCATACTGAGCGATACATGAAAACTTCAATGGGTTTGAATGCAATATAAATATAAAGAGTTTCTTCACGTTCTGCATTTGGGTACTCAGTGGCCAACGATATCGACACTGCGGGAGTTGTACGAAGGGGAACTCGACCGCACAGAAGCTGCATTTCGCCCCCATAAAGTTGAAAACCAGAGCAGTAATATATCAAGCTCAGATATTCATGAACTATGGGCCGAGTATAGAACGTGATAAGCGCTGAAACCAACGATAACTGGCTGGACGGCTGCCGGTAGGACGCTCTCTTGCACGCACAAGAACTTGCACAGGAACACGAGATATTCAAATACGAAGAAGGTTTCTAGGCAAGCTTCAGACTGTTTTCCTGGATAGTATAAGTGTTTCAGATTATTAAGAGCAAAACAAATCGTGTTTCGCCGGAAAACCGAGCAGATGCTACGCGTCTCGCCTATAGGTCAATTGTAGTGCACTGGCACTACAATGAGCAGCTCTAGACACCTAGTGGGCAAAAACGAGACGAAAACTTATAATTAAGTTTAAAATTTTAAAGTTAGTTAACTGAATTGTTGAATGAAGGGGGTTAGCCGAGGATAGCTGTGCGGAACGTAAGCGGGCCCCGTTGTTCTAGGATCTGGCCGGCTGATTGCCTAGTTGTCGGCGAAAGGATTGGCGGGAAGATCGGGCTCGGTGA
>NW_024013074.1:0-747 GCF_000499745.2 Eimeria mitis | reverse complement strand
TTCTTCTTTATTTTGTTTATTTTTGTTTTGTATTTGTTTTATTTTATTTATTTGGCTTTTGTTTTATTTATTTTGCTTTTTTTTGGTTTATTTATCTTTTTTTTATATTACTAACTCGCCCTCAACAAACAAATTCCTATCCTCCCCGTCATCACTAAGGTCCGTTTTTTGTCTCTTTTTCTTTCTTTTTCTTCTTTATTTTGTTTATTTTTGTTTTGTATTTGTTTTATTTTATTTATTTGGCTTTTGTTTTATTTAATTTGCTTTTGTTTTGGTTTATTTATCTTTTTTTTATATAACTAACTCGCCCTCAACAAACAAATTCCCATTCTCCCCGTCATCACTAAGGTCCGTTTTTTGTCTCTTTTTGTCTCTTTTTGTTTCTTTTTCTTCTTTCTTTTGTTTATTTTTGTTTTCTATTTGTTTTATTTTATTTATTTTGCGTTTGTTCTGTTTAATTTGCTTTTTTTTTGGTTTTTTTATATTTTTTTAATGTAACAAACTCAACGAACAAATTCTCATCTGCTGCTGCTGCTGCTGCTGCTGCTGCTGCTGCTGCTGCTAGGTTTGCTGCTGCTGCTGCTGCTGGTGTTTCTTATGTTTACTTTAGTGTTGTTATTGTTGTCGTTGCTGTTGCTGCTGCTGCTGCTCTTTTGCTGCTGCTGCTGCTGCAGCTGGTTTTGTCTCTTTTGCTGCTGCTGTCTGTGCTGCTGCTGCTGCTGCTGCTGCTGCTGCTGCTGCTGCTGC
>NW_024013073.1:0-747 GCF_000499745.2 Eimeria mitis | reverse complement strand
ATGAAGCAGCACCACCAGAACCAGCACAAGAAGAAGAACAGCAACAAACTGCTGTAGATGGGCCTCCACTCCCAACGGAACAGGCAGAGCCAACACAAGAAGTTGCAACTCCTCAGGCAGCAGAAGGCCAGGAGGAGGAGGAGGAGGAAGAAGAAGAAGAAGAAGAAGAAGAAGAATACGACGAAGACGAAGACGAAGAAGAAGACAGCGATGACGGTGTGCTGATGTATGCGGGCGAAGAAGTAGATGAGATCCCTGAAGGAGAAGATCATATGGACCTTGGTGAACTTGAGGGATTCACAATGAAAAATGTATTGCAGCTGCGTACACCAGAATTCAGAGAAAGAAGCGGCGAAGGAAACCTGAAACTGCCTCGAGAGGAAGAGTTCCCGACACCCGCTATAAGCCAGGAAGAAAGAGATGAACTACGAAGGGCAAGGCAACTGAGACAAAAGAAAAAATAATTTATCCTCATCACAACCCTATTCACATCCACGCCGCGCTGATGCTGAGACCATGTGTGTTTCATACACACACAAACACAATTGCCTTCCAAAGGAATGGCGAATCACCAAGAGCTAGCTGCATACACAGCTAGCTGTGTAGCTAGCTGCCTAAATAGCTCAGCAGCTAACTGCACAGCTAGCTGCACAGCTGGCTGCGTAGCTAGCTGCCAGGCTAGCTGCATAGCTGGCTGCTCAACTAGCTGCTCATCTACATCGATAGCAAGGAGCTAGCTAAGCAGCT
>NW_024013072.1:0-747 GCF_000499745.2 Eimeria mitis | reverse complement strand
AGCTGCCTGTACACCCCAAAGGGATACAAACTGCTGCTGCTGCTGCTGCACCTGCTGCTGTTGCTGCTGCTGCTGCACCTGTTGCTGTTGCTGCTGCTGTTGCTGCTGCTGCTAGTAGTGCTGCTGCTGTCTTTGCTGCTGCTGCTGCTGCAGCATATATTGCTGCTGCTGTTGACGGTACTGCTGCTGCTGCTGCTGCAGATACAACTGCTGCTGCTGTTGCTGCTGCTGCTGCTGCTGCTGTTCCGCTGCCTGCTGCAGCAGCAAAGGAAACGGCTGAGCAGCAGCAGCAGCAGCAGCTGTTGCTGCAGCAGCAGCTGCTGCTCATGCTGCTGCTGCTGCTGCTGCTGCTGCTCTTCCTCCTCAGTTGTATCGCATACAATAAGCGGCGTTTCTTCTGCATCTATTTCTGCTGCTGCTGCTGCTGCTGCTGCTGCTGCACCACCACCAGCAGCAGCAGCATCACCAGCAGCAGCAGCAGCAGCAGCAGCAGCAGCAGCAGCAGCAGGAGGTGGTATAGCTAGATTCAGGGTTTGCAGCAGCAGCTGCTGCACGCAGAGATACTCTTCTTCGTTTTTAATAACACACTGCAGCATAAGTGAAGACAAATTGCTGCTGCTGCTGCTGCTGCAGCAGCAACTGCTGCTGCTGCTGCTGCTGCAGCAGCAGCAGCAGCTGCTGCTGCTGCTGCTGCTGAGCTTTCGAATCACCTGCTGCACTGCGGGAGAATGTAAAGACAGCAGCCCC
>NW_024013071.1:0-748 GCF_000499745.2 Eimeria mitis | reverse complement strand
ACCCTAGTACAAATACACGTATTTGTAGATGCATATATTTATAAATATTTAATTGAAATATATATATATACTATATATATATTATATATAGTATATATATTATATATATATTATATATATATTATATATTTATATTTATATTATCTATATATTATATATATAATACGAGGCCAAAGAGAGCGTTCGTGAGCATCAATACTTTCAATATAACGAAGAACGAAAACAACACAACCCGGGCTGTTGTGTTAGCTGTTTTTTTTTATATTAAAAAATTTGTTTTATAAATAAATATAATTTAAAAAATATAATAAATAAAATTATGAATTAGAAAGCGAAAACAACTACGTGCTTATTGCGGTGTACGACCAGCTAGACAGTATATATATATGGCCCCCCAGAGCGAGCATCTGTGATCCCTGTGTAGAACAAATTGAAAAAAACCAAAAAAAATATTTTAAAATAAATAAAAAATAAAATAAATAAAAAAAAACAAAAAAAAAATAAAAAAAAAGAAGAAATTCGTGGCGAGACCAGAGTACCACACCACCCACCATACCACTCATTGCCAGCAGCAGGCAGCAGAAGAGGAGCCTAAAAAGGAGATGTCTAGGAGAAATTAATGAAATATTTTTTGATAAAATAAATAAAATATTAAAATAATTTAATTTTTTATTATTTTTTTTGAAGTTTCCTCGTAAATTAATGGAGGATCGCTGGGGCTTTGCATAAGAAGAACAGCAGCAGCAGC
>NW_024013070.1:0-748 GCF_000499745.2 Eimeria mitis | reverse complement strand
ACGGGTGAACTGTGTGGGCCGTCGTGGGCACAGGTCGGCAGTGGCAGGCATGGAAGTACGCCGTGGAGTACCAAGGCCTACGGAGAGGACGTCAGATAATTATGGACGCATTGGGGAGCTGGAAATAACAACTTCTTGGATGCGGCAGCAGCATGTTGGGCCCTTGTCCGGATGGGTGTCGTTTAGGATCGCTACGGTATCAGCAGCCCGGGCGACGCCGATGTCGCGGTGTGTGTGTGGCCCTTGTCGATGCCTCCTTGCGAAGGGTGGGTATATGTTGTACGCTTTCCAGTAGAGCGGGTGTGAGGGGTAGTCTGTGTTGTGTGGATATGTACTGGAGGTGGAGCTGATTGACTTGCGGGTCTGGAATGCGGAGAAAGCTCGACAGACCAGGCACGGAGAACGGTAGCCTAAGCACAATTAATTATTTTGTTTGTATCAGGGAGTACGCATGTTTGGTTGCTTCACTGTGGGTGCGTCCGCTAGCAGCGGGTGGGAATGATGCTGCAGGTTCTGGCGAGATTTCTCGGGCTTGGGAGTGTGCGGGGGGTTGTATCGGCCACCGGCGCATGCATGAAGGTTCGCATATATGAGGCGGTTTTTCTGCGGAGAAAGCAGTTGGGGTATGAGTGCTGCAAGCTCTGAACCCCAGAAAGGTATGTGCTGCTTTCCCCCGCACGTATGCCCCTTGACGCGGACGTATATACGCTCAGTCTAATGCGGGGGAGATATGTGGGTCGGATAGGCG
>NW_024013069.1:0-748 GCF_000499745.2 Eimeria mitis | reverse complement strand
GCAGATGTGTTCTACAGCAGCTGCGACCGGCTGTTCATACACCCCGTCAACCTGCGCCTGTACAAGTCAAAGAGAAGCAGCAGCAGCAGCAGCAGCAGCAACAGCAGCAGCAGCAGCAGCAGCACTGATGGAGAGTGCTGCTGCTGCAGCACCCTACTCAGGGCCTGCTGCTGCGACTTGTGCTGCAGCTGCAGCTACACCGCCAGTGGCTCTGCCTGCGGAGCTCATATGCAGCAGCAGCAGCAGCAGCAGCAGGAGCCGCAACAGCAGCAGCAGCAGCAGCGGGAGCCACAGCAGCAGCAGCAGCAGCTGCTGCTGCAGCAGCAGCAGCAGCTGCAACGAAAGCCCATACCGCTTGGCAGGCTTCTGCATGCGCATGCAACTGCGGTGTACGTTGACCTCAGCGAGTTTGCTGCTCTGCTGCTGCTGCTGCAGCTGCTGCAGCAGCTTAGAAAATTTGGAGCGGAGGCAGCAGCAGCAGCAGCAGCTGTAGCAGCAGCACTTGCTGCTGCTGCCACCAACAGCAGCGAAGAAGCCCCTTTATCTCTCTATGATGACAGCGAGGAGCAGCAGCAGCAACAGCAGCAGCAGCAGCAGCAACAGCAGCAGCAGCAAGAGGTATGCATGCTTGTAGATGCAGTAGATATGGTGTTGGCTGCTCCGTGGGCTGCAGCAGCAGCAGCAGCAGCAGAAGGAACCGCAGCAGCAACAGCAGCAGCAGCAGCAGCAGCAGCAGCAGCTGGAGCTG
>NW_024013068.1:0-748 GCF_000499745.2 Eimeria mitis | reverse complement strand
GAGCGCCTAGCTCTTGGCAACCGACCGCAAAGAGAACGGCGTGCAATGCCTTCAACAGTCTGCTCCTTCTGGCGCTTCTGTTCAAGAGCGAATACCGTTTCGCGCATAGGAAGCGACGTGATAGCGATATCCTTTTTGGTTCGGATGCAACGCGCATTCGACGCTGGTAAACCTGCCAAAAGCAAGCCCTCGAAACGAAGTCGCATTTTGCCAGATGCCTCCAGTACCCCTGTTCATCGTATCGCAACTGCCCCAGATCAAACGGATCGTAGACCATTGTTAATAGCGGTACATCTATTCAGTATGAACGCTGTGCATGCACCTGCGTTGTAGTGACAGAAACTAACGCAGGATTAGCACCAAAAGTATAGGGTTGTTTTGCGTGCAATGCCATACTTGCGCAGGATAACCGTCACTTCATGCACACCACGTGAGTGACGTTGGCCTCAGATGTTATTACTTCAACCCTAAGACGGAGGAAACGCGCATAATAAACTCCCATTGATATTCTCAGTGCGCCGTGCCACAGCCAAAGACAAGCAGGGCAAACCTATCGTCATCCAGCGGATCATCCGGAAATTTACAACTCAAATAACGAAAACATGAGCACGCCAAGCAGCGGCACACATTTTTCAGCGCTTTCTGTGAAAAATGGAAAACGCCCAGCTCACCCCAGAGTGAATGAGAATGCACTAAGGCGTTCGGCTGCAACTATGGTTCTTACAACGAACAATCAACTAGAGCGGGA
>NW_024013067.1:0-749 GCF_000499745.2 Eimeria mitis | reverse complement strand
GAGCGAGCAAGGGCAGCCTACATTTAATGCTCGCCCGTGCAGTTAAAGTCAAGTTTGCCAGCGTGGAGTTTGCGCGTATGTATGAGAAAATACCCTGCGCGCCTGAGCCACCCGCATACAGCACATCTCACGTGACGTCTAGAAGCTACATGCAATGCCGACGCACAACTCAGCTGAGCGCTGCGAGCGCAGGAAGTGTCCAGCAAAACCTGCAGTGTACCGAAGAAACGGCGGTAGCCACAGCGTTGCAAACCTCGAGAAGCAAAATGCATGGTTGAGGACGCACTGCAGCAAGCTAATTGCAACTAAAACTTTTGTGGAACACAAGGCTCATGACGCGTCAAGAACCCAACTCAACAAGAAGCATAGAGTTTCGCTTCTCAGCATTGTGAGCCCTCCCGTACAGCATCAACTTGCAGACGGTGAGCGTGCGGTGACGCGTCGTGTCTATATGACACACGCGCGCTGCCAGTAGTTACTTCAGTACTAAGCAGCGTAATTGCACGCTTCAGATCACAAGCTAGGCCGAAGAGAAACACGAAAGCTGAAGTACATGCGAATGGAACACTCCAAACGTCTACCGTTTTTGTTGGTTCTCGACGGTTACGTTTCAGTAGCAGCCGCCACTTCAGTGACCACCCTATATTACACATTAAGGGGCTTAACAACCCAATACTCCCTATGGCGCAGCACGCACCGAAGCAGCGTTGGCGTTATCTTTAATCTGGACAGGCCCAACGGTCACCAGT
>NW_024013066.1:0-749 GCF_000499745.2 Eimeria mitis | reverse complement strand
AGCGATTTGACAGCGCAATGACGGCGACGGACCATGCAGCTTGTTGAACTGTTTTGCATTTGATGGAAAGCTTGCGGCTGGTTTGCTTTGCTTTGTGGGCATCAGCTGCATCTGCCTCTAGGAGCATATTCTGCATTTGTCTGCGAGCTGAAGACCAGCGTATGCTGGAATCGCGGATTTTGGCGGTGCGTCTGCGCTCGTCTACTGCCGCACTGAGGCGATGCGTTCTTTGGCATCCCGGTCGCTTGCTGTTTTGATCAGAATGTGCGCACTTAACACCATATTTGTTTGATCTCCCTATGGTATGTTTGTCTGTTAGGTATTCTGATGGCAGAAATATATGCGCACACGCATTCGCGCAGATCCATGGAGTTGCAGCGCGTTACAAAGCTGGTGCTCGCCTTACTCCACTGCTTCTGAAGTTCGGTGTTTCCGCGTTTGCGCTGTGCATCTGCGAGACGGATTCAGGCATTTCAAATGCATGTAGTGAATCGGAAGCTGAGTAGGCGCGCAGCGCAATACGTGGCGGGAGGCAGCAGCGACTACTCGTTGACGTGCGTTACAACGCCAGGTCTGATTGGCGAGCATCTCGGTTGTGCTTGCTGATAATCGTTTTGCGGAGAAGAGGAATAGCGGCGGGCTGACAGCACGGCCAACCCGAAGTGTGAAATTGGTTGTAGCGTTTGCCCGAAAGAACGTGGAACCCGTAGCTCATGGTGTAGTCACTGGATTGCACGCGGGAGCATGAA
>NW_024013064.1:0-749 GCF_000499745.2 Eimeria mitis | reverse complement strand
CACCGATGCAGGTCCCGGTGACCCTGACGAAGCTGCTTGCACTCTTGGCCTGAAGGATGAAGAAAAAGAATTAATATATAAAAATATATAAATTGTATAATAGATAAATATATTAAACAAAATATACCAGGTGCTGCTGCTTCAGCAGCAGCTGCAGCAGCAAGAGCAGCAGCAACAGCAGCAGCAACAGCAGCAGCAAAAAGCCCAGCAAGCAACACAAACGCCATATGTGTAACCCGCGTTTCCCATAGACCCCCAATGCCGATGTGGGTGTTTCTGTATGCACCGAAACAACAAACACCCCAGCAGCTGTCTAGGGTTTAGGGTTTAGGGTTTAGGGTTTAGGGTTTACCTTGAGGATGGATACGCCTGAGCCAATGTTAACGACCAAAAAAGGGTAGAGGTCTCTGGACTGAGACAGCAGCGCAGCAGCACAAATAAATGTTAGATATATGAACACGAGACAGCAGCAAGATAACTGCTGCTGCTGCTGCTGCAACAGATATCTGCTGCAGCAGCAACAAATAGCTGCTGCAGCAGGCAGAAGAGGAAACACATGTAGAGACAAAAGGAAAGATACACGTCGAGATGCAAAACACACAAGAAGAGGCACAGGAAAAACAAAAGGAGACACGGCAGGAGAGATAAGAGACAAAAAAGAGAAACAATAAGAGGGAGAAGAAGAGACAAACGATGAGAAAAAAGAGAAGGAGACAACGGAGAAAACAGAAAAAAAAAAAAAAAAAAAA
>NW_024013063.1:0-750 GCF_000499745.2 Eimeria mitis | reverse complement strand
TATATATATATATATGTAAAGACAAGACCCGATGGGGTGCATAACACCCCCCATCAGGTCTTGTCTTTATTAGAATACAGACATGCATGCATGCATGCATGTCTGTATATACACCTCAACGTATACACCTCAATGCATGCATGCATGCATGCATGCATGCATGCATAGAGGGAGACATATACATAGAAGACAAATGTCTCTTAAGGCCTCGCGGTGTATAGACACTGCAGCTAGACACTGCAGACAGACACACACATACTCATCCCCGTGCGGTGTATGCATGCAGTGTATGCATGCATGCATGCAGTGTATGCATGCATGCATGCAGTGTATGCATGCATGCAGGCAGTATATATAGAAGCAACGTCAAGAGCCCCCTCTCGCTGCAGTGTCTCTCCTCCTGCGTGCTGTTCTCCCTTCTATAGCTGCTGCTGCTGCTGCTGTTTTTTCTGCTGCTGCTGCTGCCGCTGTTGTTCTCCTCTGTGTACTCTATATCTGCATCTTTCTCTGTCTCTTTCTCTGTCTCTTTTTCTATCTCCTTCTCTGTCTCTGTATCTATCTCCCTCTCTGTCTCTTTCTCTATCTCTTCATCTGTCTCCTTCTCTGTCTCTGTCTTTATCTGTCTCCTGATACAGCAACAGCAGCAGCAGCAGCAGCAGCAGCTGCTGCTGCTGCTGTGTTGCTGCAGCACCAGGAGACAGCTGCAGCTGTCTCCTCTCAGCTGGTGTCTCCCTGTCTCCTTTTTGTCTC
>NW_024013061.1:0-751 GCF_000499745.2 Eimeria mitis | reverse complement strand
GCATGCAGAGGAAGCAGGAGAGGCAGCAGCATCACCAGCAGCACCTGCAGCAGCAGCAGCAGCAGCAGCAGCAGCAGCAGGGGTGGAGGCAGCAGAAGAGTTCGACTTGCTAGACGAGGCAGCAGCAGCTTCAGCGTCACCTGCAGCAGCAATAGCAGCAGCAACAGAAGCAGAAGCAGCAGTAGCAGCAGCAACAGAAGCAGAGGCAGCATCAGCAGCAGCAACAGAAGCAGAAGCAGCAGCAACAGCAGCAGCAAAAGGAACGATCGCAGGCTCAGAGACACAGTCGCCGACCTCTTCTTCATCTCCAGCAGCAGCAGCTGCAGCAGCAGCAGCAGCACAAGAAGAAGCAGCAGCAGCACACGCTGCAG
The DNA here is from genome assembly GCF_000499745.2 of Eimeria mitis. NCBI lineage: Eukaryota > Apicomplexa > Conoidasida > Eucoccidiorida > Eimeriidae > Eimeria > Eimeria mitis. The sequence continues at coordinate 380 of NW_024013061.1, read as the reverse complement.
CAGCAGTTACTGCTGCTGCAGCAGAAGGGAAAGAAGCAGACGTTGCTGCAGCAGACGATATGCTGCAGCTGACGCATGCAACGCCAGCAGCAGCAGCAGCAGCAGCAGCAGCAGAAAACACAGAAGCAGAAACGCCAGTACAAACTGCTGCTGCCGAGCCACAGCGGGAGGAGCAGCACCAAGGGCGGGAGGAGGAGGGGCAGCAGCAGCAGCAGCAACAGCAGCAGCAGCAACAGCAGCAGCAGCAGCAGCAGCAGCAGCAACTGCTGCAGCAGGAGTTTGCTGCAGCGCAGCAGCCACAGGCTGTCCCGCCTCCTCCGCCTCCTCCATCGTCGCCTCCTCCTCCTCCCCCTGCAGCAGCAGCAGCAGCAGCAGCAGCA
>NW_024013060.1:0-751 GCF_000499745.2 Eimeria mitis | reverse complement strand
GTTTCCGTTTGGGGGGAGGAGAAGTGCACAGAGAGCAGCCAGGGTCTCCAGAGTCCTCTTCGCCCCAGTTTGTCTCAGCGCTGTCCTCAGGGGGGCGAAACGGTGCTGCCTCTACGGGTTGGCTTCGTGGTTTGCAGCGCTGCGAGCAACCCAAAGGAGTGGAATGGCTGCAGCTGCTGTCAGTCTCACTGCCACGAGATGCCTCACTTTCAGGGCCGTCCGCTGCCGTGCTTGTACTCGGATCCGCCTGTGCGCAGAAGGTGTACTTCCGCTGCACAGCTGATACTACGAGATGGTCCTGTTGCTCCCCCCGCTCCATCACAGCGAAGCTTTGCTGCAGCACCAGCACAGAGCGCCGGAGCACCGGCTTCCCATGCAGGTAGCAAAAATAGCGAGCTTGAACTGCTTCCCCAGTGCTGCTCCCAGGGGGGTGGGCGTGTTACGCTCTTGAAACATGAAGGCTCATAGAGGGGATTAGAAGTGACCCCAGACAAAAGGCGTGGGCAGGTTGAAACCAGGGAAAGAATAAAACGTAGAACAGTGAAGACCTGTGCGAAGGGAAAAAATGGTGATATCCTGATAAGTACTTATTCATTATTTATCTTTTGTGTAGCAGTTACCGCCACGAGCCGGCGAAATAGAGGGGTGCAGAGAAAGCAAGAGAGGAAACTTCGGTCGTCACCTGCAACCACTGGATCATCTCTCCTCGAACAGAATTTATTGGCGTTAAAATTTGCAGATTATTTTGGTG
>NW_024013059.1:0-752 GCF_000499745.2 Eimeria mitis | reverse complement strand
ACGTCTACCGCGAGCCGGTAAGAACCGTTTGACTGCTCCCGGCCGCTCGTCTGCAACAATTCCGTCTTTGCGGCACATGAAGGAAAAAGCCGCAAAACGCTTCGAACGTTACAGAAATCATTTAGTGTGGCTACTGAGGGCTGATAATAAGTTAACGAATTCTCTAGACTGTTATCGCTTGTACCAACGGGGGGCATGTAGTGCTGGGGCACTCAAATGTGCTAGTTGTATTCGATTTCGTACTGAGAAATAGCAAACAACAGATGGAATATTTGACATAGAGTATATTATTGACGTGTGATTCGATTGAGGAGCACTCCGTTAGAGCGGAATACCGCACTGCACTGCTCAGCGGGAAAAACAATCGAAGGGGGCGTTGACTGTAACCAGGTACGCTGCCATTGCGGGAAAGGGCAGTGAACCACAGATCACCCTAGCGTGTCCAGCGGCATGGAGCCGAACGCCAAAACAGAATTGGTTTTCTCATCTTTGCGAGTTGAAACTCGAATTTAACTTCCCTCAGATATAATATAGGCGGCTTTGGGGTTTCGGATGAGAGTTGTACCTAACGGCGGCACAGGACTCCCCCTTCCCGGCCATTGCTTTCTCACGGGGTGAATTGTCCTGCTCACACGCTGTCCTATTTGTGAATGAATTGAAGTCATCTCCTCTCACATGTGTGTTATTTATGTTCCGAAGTTCGAAAGGCAAGATATAAACATCCTGACTTCCGAACTTCGGAACAAACGACC
>NW_024013058.1:0-752 GCF_000499745.2 Eimeria mitis | reverse complement strand
TTGGTTCTTTCGATGTCTGCATCAACGAGAGTCTCAAAAAACGCCAATTTTACACTCTAACAAAAAAAAAAGAAAAAATAAAAAAAAAAATAAATAAATAAAATAAAAAAATAAAATAAATAAAATAAAATAAATATTATAAATAAATATTATAAATATAGTATGATACACGAAAGAAAAATACAAAGAAAATGCGGTTTATTAGGGTTTATTAGCGTTTATTAGGGTTTATTAGGGTTTAGGGTTTACTGGGGTTTAGGGTTTATACCTGAGCAAAAGCATAAGAGTAAGCTAAACACTCAAACAAGTTGGTGGCTTATATCCTAGGGTTTATTAGGGTTTATATATCAGGGTCCATTAGGGTTTAGGGTCTAGGGTTTAGGGTTTATGAGGGTTTAGGGTTTAGGGTTTATACCTGAGCAAAAGCATAAGAATAAGCTAAACACTCAAACAAGTTGGTGGTTACGAGGTGTATATTGTCTTATATATCAGGGTTTATTAGGGTTTATATATTAGGGTTTATGAGGGTTTAGGGTTTATGAGGGTTTAGGGTTTATACCTGAGCAAAAGCATAAGAATAAGCTAAACACTCAAAGAGGTTGGTGGCTTATATCCTAGGGTTTATTAGGGTTTATATATCAGGGTTTATTAGGGTTTAGGGTTTAGGGTCTATGAGGGTTTAGGGTTTAGGGTTTATACCTGAGCAAAAGCATAAGAGTAAGCTAAACACTCAAACAAGTTGGTGGCTTATA
>NW_024013057.1:0-752 GCF_000499745.2 Eimeria mitis | reverse complement strand
CAGCACCAGCAGCAGCAGCACCAGCAGCAGCAGCAGCAGCAGCAGCAGCAGCAGCAGCAGCAGTATGAGTATTACTTTGATCTGGTTTCATGTCTTGTATTATATTTGCTGCTAGTATTTTAATTTGTGTTTTAGTTGCAGCAAAAGAAACAAAATAAATAAAATCAGGGAGAGACAAATTAAACATAATTTGTGTATATTCTTCTCTTTGTGTATTTATACTAAAAGGAAAATATATAAATCTATCTCTCTGCATCTCCTCTATAGTAGCTGCATATACACCCCACAAATTTAAATCAAAAGACAAAGACACAGACACACGATACACTGCACGCAACACCTGCAGCTCCAGCAGCTTTCGTGCGTTCTCTTCTGTCCCTGCAGCACCAGCACCAGCAGCAGCAGCAGCAGCAGCAGCAGGAGGTAGGAGCAGCAGCAGCAGCAGCAGGAGGTAGGAGCAGCAGCAGCAGAAGAAGCAGCAGCAGCAGCAGCAGCAGCAGCAGCATACACAAGGAGACGCAATTATTATGATGATAGAAATAATAAAAAAATAAAATAAAGAAAAAAATATAAATATAAATATAAATATAAATATAAATATAAATATATATATAAATATAAATATAAATATAAATATAAATATAAATATAAATATAAATATAAATATAAATATAAATATAAGTATAAATATAAACATAAATATAAATATAAATATAAATATAAATATAAATATAAATATAAATATAAATATA
>NW_024013056.1:0-752 GCF_000499745.2 Eimeria mitis | reverse complement strand
AAACGAAGAGCATAACGAACGGGCACGGAAGTGGCAGGCTCCCAGCATGGGAGAGGAGCGCACACTGCTGAATAAGCGAGTGCGCACATACAGAAGTGTAAGGTATCTGTAAATAGAGGTTGACACACTGTGTCCTAATAATAAAGCATTACTGTTATTAGGGCCGAGCAGTCTGATGCAACATGAAATGCTGAACACAAATGAAGCAACAGTTTGGGGCTGCACGGGTCTTAGACAGAGAGAGGTTGAGGAAGAAGAATGATCAGGACGCGGAAAGCGAGAAAGTTACATTTGGCATGATGGCGAGAAATGATGTGGACTGACACAACGAGAAGGAAACGGCCAGAGGTGATCAGACGGAGAGGGGAGAAACCACCGAACGCGTATGCAACGAGTTTAATGCCGCACTTGGCGGTCGGTGGAGTAAAGGAAATACCAACGATAACTGATGCAATTTTTCATTGTTAAAAGCGGCCGTTGGCCTCATCTTCCGTTAGAAGATCAAAATTTTCACATCTTTGCATTTGCAAATGGCGCAATGATTATTTCGGTCGTAGTTATGCTAGGAAAATGTTTTCGTTGACAAGTTCCATTCATATTTAAATATATAGGAATAGATGCAGCTTTTGGCCGTCGTTCTCTGCGCCATCGCAGTGCGATAAAATTCATGAAAAAACCTCACGACAGGCAGACTGGCACCGCTTCGCGGTGCAAGTTATACGAATGGAGTGTACCCTATTGGCACTACTAGT
>NW_024013055.1:0-752 GCF_000499745.2 Eimeria mitis | reverse complement strand
CACAGTTGCCTCCCGATGCTTGATGCTGCTGATAAAGGCCGCAGGGGGAATATTGGCGCTTCAGGCACGCATTTCCTCGGCCGGTATCGGGGATTCCGGAGGTACACTGCTGGCTCCTGCTGCAGCCGCTGTTGCGGCTGCTGCTGCTGTCCCCTAGCTGCTGGCTGCAGCGTACATGGCGTCGCTGGATTTGGCGCCATCGAAAGTTGGGGCTTCTCCGGAGAGGCTTAGAGACGGTGTAGAAGGCTTCGCCTCTTCCATTAGGCAGCACAGCGAACCGTTTGCTGCATTCCAGCGAGAGAAGGTGCAGCGCTTGCTCCCTCCAGAGTGATTTATGGAAGCTTACGCTCCGTTTAGGCGCCCCACGAAGCCTGAAGCTTTAACTGTTCAGTCAATGGCCCTACATACGCCCTGCACTGCCGGCAGAGTTTACGAGGGCCTCAGAAGAGAATTGCCTGTCAGGTAAGGGATAAGAGGGGGATGAAACTCAGCAGAAGCTTTTCAACAGAGGGGATGACTCAACAGGAATCTAGGGTTCAGCGTTTAAAGTTTGGATCGTGTGATGATCGGACTGCCAGCTCACGCGAGCCGGTGATCGATGGGTCAATCCCGTATTTTGAATCGAAAACCTCCGCAAATCATGAGAACAAGACGAGGAACGAGATTTGTTTAGAATAAAAACGAAGATAAGCTAACAGAGAAGATATTTGCTTCTTCCGTGAGATATAAATAAATGTATCATCGGCTCGCCT
>NW_024013054.1:0-752 GCF_000499745.2 Eimeria mitis | reverse complement strand
GGATGCAATACAGATATGAGCCAGGCTTACCACTGGCACCAGGATGTGTTGAAAACGAAGCAGCTTGCAGATTGTATGAAAATACCCCCAACGATTCCTGCCGGCAAGTTCCGCCGACGCCCTGTACATCGGAATAAAACGCACTCCCTGCGCATACAACGAGAGTGACGACCATTCCCTGCTTTCCACTTTCGCGACATTTTGTTGTCGTGAGTATAGGTCCACTACACTTTGGATGGCATGCAGACAAGTATCACACAGACAATTGTCGGATGACTAAACGGCGCACAAAACTACTACTGCGAAAGCTGTGCCATACCGTAGTACCCTGCGCAAACGGCAGAGGCACGGGCAGGTGCTTCCGCTCAGCTAAAATGTGTCTACATAGAAGACACGCACGTGCTGTACGTGCAACGAGGACAAAGACCATGCCTTCTTGCGCATTTCCGTGTCATTCTGCCGTTGTTCATACTGGTCCACCACGCCTCCACGGACACACACATGCATACTTCGACATGAGCAGCGGCCAGGCTATTACGCTGCGCTGACCGCTACTACCGCAAAAGCTTTGCCGCACCGTGGCAACCTGCACAAACACCGAATACATGGACAGGTGCGTCCGAGCACCTAAAACGTGTCTATATAGAAGACACGCACGTGCTGTACGTGGAACAAGGTCAACGACCATGCCTTCCTCCGCATTTCCGTGTCATTCTGCCGTTATTCATACTGGTCCACCACGTCCTCGCCGA
>NW_024013052.1:0-753 GCF_000499745.2 Eimeria mitis | reverse complement strand
GCTGCTGCTGCTGCTGCTGCTGCTGCTGCTGCATGCCAAAAGAAAGACGAATTCGAAGCGGCTTCATCCCGGGGGGCCTCTGGGTGGTTCCCTCTCCCATCTGCTGCGGCGCTGTATGATGGTGCATCAGCTGCTGCTGCTGCAGTTGCTGCTGCTGTTGCTGCTGCTGCAGCAGGTGCTGCTGCTGCTGCTCTTGCGGGTGCAGCGAGCTCTCTCTTGTCTTCTTTTTTGGCTTCGATGATTTCCCTTTTTTGTCGCGGCGCAGAGATCTCTGAGAGACGCCATCAAGTGGAGCAGCAGCAGCAAACGGCTGCTGCTGCAGCTGCTGCAGCTGCTGCTGCTGCTGCAGCTGCTGTTGCTGCTGCAGCTGCTGCTGCTGCAGCAAAGATCCATCAAAAGCAGCAGCAGCATCGCTCCCTTGATAACCCCCAACAGGCGCATGCAGCGGCATGGCTTGCATAGGGTGGCCTACAGGGGGAGCAGCAGCAGCATACGGCTGGTGAGGAGCAGCAGCAGCAGCAGAAGCAGCAGCAGAAATGTCTCCGTCTCGTGCTGCTGCCCTACGCTGCCTCTTTGTCTGTGGTTGCTGCATCAGCAGCATCTGCTGCTGCTGCTGCAGCTCTTGCTGCTGCTGCGATCCTCTCTTAGTGAGAGACGGCGGCAGCTCAATGCCCTCAGGGATATACCCAAGGTAGCTCGGTATATAGGGTTGCTTCTTGCTGCTGCTGGTTCCTCTGACTCCTGCTGCTGCTG